>NC_052331.1:17278764-17418764 GCF_016432855.1 Salvelinus namaycush | reverse complement strand
AAAAAGTGTTAAAAAAATCTAAATATATTTTATATTTGAGATTCTTCAAATAGCCACTCTTTGCCTTGATGACAGCTTTGCACACTCTTGACATTCTCTCAACCAGCTTCACATGGAATGCTTTTCCAACAGTCTTGAAGGAGTTCCCACATATGCTGAGCACTTGTTGGATGCTTTATCTTCACTCTGCGGTCTAACTCATCCCAAACCATCTCAATTGGGTTGAGGTCAGGGGATTGTGGAGGCCAGGTCATCTGATGAACCACTCCATCACTCTCCTTCTTGGTCAAATAGCCCTTACACAGCCTGGAGGTGTGTTGGGTCACTGTCCTGTTGAAAAACAAATGATAGTCCCACTAAACCCAAACCAGATGGGATGGTGTATTGCTGCAGAATGCTGTGGTAGCCATGCTGGTTAAGTTTGCCTTGAATTCTAAATAAATCACAGACAGTGTCATCAACAAAGCACCCCCACACCATCACACCTCCTCCTACATGCTTTAAGGTGGGAAATACACATGCAGAGATCATTCGTTCACCCACAACACGTCTCAAAAAGACGCTGCGGTTGGAGACAATAATCTACAATTTGGACTCCAGACCAAAGGGCAAATATCCATTGCGCTAATGTCCATTGCTCATGTTTCTTGGCCCAAGCAAGTCTCTTCTTCTTATTGGTGTCCTTTAGTAGTGGTTTCTCTGCAGCAATTCGACCATGAAGGCCTGATTCACACATTCTCCTCTGAGCAGTTGATGTTGAGATGTGTCTGTTACTTGAATTCTGTGAATAATTTATTTGCGCTGCATTTTCTGAGGCTGGTAACTCTAATGAACTTATCCTCTGCAGCAGAGGTAACTCTGGGTCTTCCATTCTTGTGGCGGTCCTCATGAGACCAGTTTCAAAGTTCTTGACATTTTCCGTATTGACTGACCTTGATGTCTTAAGGTAATGATGGACTGTTATTTCTCTTTGCATATTTGAGCTGTTCTTGCCATAAAATGGACTTGGTCTTTTACCAAATAGGGCTATCTTCTGTATACCCCCCTACCTTGTCACAACACAATTGATTGGCTCAAACACATTAAGAAGGAAAGAAATTCCACAAATTAACTTTTAACAAGGCACACCTGTTAATTGTAATGCATTCCAGGTGACTCAAGAAGCTGGTTTAATGAGTCTCATATTGCCTCACAGAGGTTTAACAAAATATTTACAGAGAGTTGATCTCTTTGAGGCCTGCCAGAAAGTGGGAGTGTGGAGGAGGGTTGTAGGGGAAAGGCCTGCCAGAAAGTGGGAGTGTGGAGGAAAGGTTGAAGGGGAAAGGCTATCCAAGGTCATGGGTAGACCTAAAGACCTTTGCTGGCTGGCTGTAGAGCACCAAAAGTGATAAACTGTGAGAAGACAGGGATTGAACATCATACATATATATCGCTTCTATTGTTGAGACTGAGAAAGCCTTCCATTTTCTTTTTCCCTTTTCATTTGTCATGAGTTATTACCTTGAATCAGACTATTTGTTTCTCTGTACACAGGGACCTGAACTGCATAAGTGGGAACTTATGACCTACATAAGCTGTCAAGACTTTCACTTTGTTAGAGCATTATACATCCTCTAATCTTAGCTGTAACTTGATCTCTTCTATCCATTTCCCCACCCACATGCTGCCACACACAGAAATGTGTGCACGGAAGATGAAATAAAAGAGAAGAGTGGCAAAGATTGATATGATGTGCTTTGGTGCGTTCAAAGCTACCTGCAAACTACATTAACACTGGGTAAACACACATATGAAACATCTATTTGTAGGTGCTTGGATTCTGTCAGGAGGTCCCAGCTGCTGTAAACTTCAATCATAACTGTGCCCCGAAGTTCCACCTCGTGGTCCCCAAGCACTGTCAGGAGGTTCTCCCAAAGTTTTACCACCTCGGCTTCCCCTCTTACCCCCTACCCCCTTAACACCTTGAATACTCTCACAAACACAAACAAACAGCATGCTCCTTGCCTGGTCCTCCAGGGCTGTTTGCTACTTTGATTAGATGACAAAGTCACAGGGAAAAGACTTGACTTGGCTTAGCAGCGCTCGCTCAGTTCACTCTCTAAGGTACAGTAGTGATGTGGAGTGTTGCTCAGAAGTTGTTGTTTTTGTGTGTGAGACTGAGAGGAGCTTCATGTGAATGGTGTTGTTCAGGAGTCTGTGACAATAGGCTGTCATGACTCGTGATCCCACTGGGAGACCTCTAGGAGTTTGGAATTGGAAATCAAATATGGGGTTTTCACAAACAAATAGGAACATTGATAATCAACCAAATTGTTTGTTGTCCCCACCCACCAAGCAGAAACAAAAAGAGAATCAAAAGAGAGGGAAGGAAAAGAATGACAAGATAACTGATGGGAAGAATAGAGCTATAGACGACTTGTCTCTTCAGTGATGGGCATCATGCCACGCTTAAGAAAATACGTGATGTGAAGACACTAAAACAAATAGGACAATATTAGAAGAATATTATTCTGTATCATCTCTTGGTATCATTTAGTTGAACCCTCAAAATACAAGGGCACCTCAACTAAGTCTTCAGCCAAAAGTTATGAAATCAATACTTATTTTAGGGTGCAGTAGAATTACGATAATAGCTAAATTGCTGAAAATAAAATAAGGTAAGAGAAAACAAGACAAACTGCCACAAAAAGGATAATTATTAGTAGACTCAAATCCTTAGACTATCTTGGAGTAAAACTGAGCAGTTGTGTTCTGGTTGATTTTTCCACCACCCATAGCTAGTTGGTGAGACACGGCGACGCCATGCCGGGTTTGTGTGCCAGAGTATCTGAGTTTCCACTCTGTCTCTCAGTAGGATGAAATGTTCCCTAGCGGAATCTGTGGTCGGGATCACAGCCTTCCCCCTCACCCAGAGCCCCCAAGCCCTCTACTTTGTCAGTCTATCTGTCTGGGGCTTCACTCTTCAGACATATCAGTCTAAAACAGTGGTCTAAAATCAGGCAGTGTGAGTTCCTAGTTGAGTTCACAGAGTTCTCTGGTTTCAGATTCTGTTGTCTGTGTTAGACTACAAATCAACTAAGAGTCTTTAAAAAGTTTTAATGCCAAATCAGTGTCTCTCGCAAAAATTATCATTCGATCCCCGAAGGCCCTTGCAAATGGTAAAACAGCAACACGCAACCACAGTCGGTCAATTACACTCGTTAGACCAGGGCAGAGCATGCGCGCGCGCGCCCACACACACACACACAAAACTTGCCTCATTAAAACCCATCCACTAGAACTCTGAGATGTGAATGTCTCCCTTGAGGAGGGACTACATATTCATCTCCAGAAAGGCTAGAAGATTCAACTTTTTTTTTTCTTTGCTTATAATTACAGTGCTAGCTGGAATGCATGACCGTGAGAATAAGGTTATGCTCCTGGGAGAGTGAAGCAGAAGTATCATGCAGCCTCTGTCTGGACCTCCACTGCAGTGTCTCCCCACTCAGATGCGATGCCACCCACACTAGGCATGAGAGGGGTCGAGCCTGCGCCCCCATCACTGGAGGAACCATCTCCCAGGACCTTCCACTATGCTCCAACAAGCCAAACTCCTGAGGCTGAAGGAAGAATCTAGTGGGGAATAAGTGAAAACATTGGCCTCTCTGAGCACTGAGGCATGCTCACACAGCAAACTGATTCAAAAAGAACTAACAAAAACATAGAGCTGAAAAATCCCAAACTTGTTGGTTGGCAAGGCAACAGTCTTCTGTTCTCCAGAATCACAGTTATCTAAAATCATTAAGCAATTAAACATCAGGGCAAACAAACATACGCGCGCGCGCACACACACACACACACACACACACACACACACACACACACACACACACACACACACACACACACACACACACACACACACACACACACACACACACAAACTATTCAACAAAAATATAATTAAAATGTCAAATGCTTATTTACATTAGATTCACTTTTTTTTTTTAACTGTATGAAATTCTTATCATTAACATTAGGTGGTCAATAATTCCACATACTCACAAAGGTTACTCACAGGTCCGTCATATAGCACCGGCCGTCGTTACCTTTGCAACAAAGAGGTGTCACAAAGTAGACCCGGAACGCAAAGCAAATGCATGGTCTTCGTCAACACAGTGACCTTCCAGTTGATATCCATCCACGACTTCCATGTTTCCCAGCCAAGCAGCCCTGCAGAGCAACTCCCAAACCGGGTCATTAGCACAGTGGTGTCACCAGACAGCCCATCACGGGCCAGAGAGGGAGCGAGAGGGGGACTCCTGGCACCGCAGCGGCTGCTGTGCGGGTTGACATTCAGGGCTGGCTGATCTATGGGGCTGGGGAGACTGTGCCCTTGCTCTGGGTCTTCACCAAGAGAAGGTCCTGGCAGTTTTCCTCCCACTTACTACATTATAAGGCTGGGATACTGGATGTTACGCTAATGTCTACAATATCATGACCCAGGATATAGGCCTTTATTAGGAGCTTCAGTTACTATATCATCATCCTACACCATAGGATTCTAAACTGTACCCGTGCTTACTATACTGAACAAAAATATAAACGCAACATGGAACAATTTCCAAGATTTTACTGAGTTACAGTTCATGTAAGGAAACCAGTCAGTTGAAATAAATTCATTAGGCCCTAATCTATGGCTTTCACATGACTGGGAATACAGATATGCATCTGCTTGTCACAGATACCTTAAAAAAAGGTAGCGGTGTGGATCAGAAAACCAGTCAGTGTCTGGAGTGACCACCATTTGCCTCACGCAGCGTGACACATCTCCTTCGCATAGTGTTGATCAGGCTGTTGACTGTGGCCTGTGGAATGTTGTCCCACTCCTCTCAATGGCTGTGCGAGGTTGCTGGATATTAGTGGGAACTGGGACACGCTGTCGTACACGTCGATCCAAAGCATCCAAAACATGCTCAATAGGTGATATGTCTGATGAGTACCTAGGAACATGGAAGAACTGTGCTATTTTCAGCTTAGTTTCAGAACATTAAATTCTCCAGCAATAGCTCTGGTGTACATTCCTGCAGTCAGCATGCCAATTGCGTTCTCCCTAAAAACTTGAGACATTTGTGGCATTGTGTTGTGTGACAAAACTGAACATTTTAGAGTGACCTTTAATGGCCCCCAGCACAAGGTGCATCTGTGTAATAATCATGCTGTTTAATCAGCTTCTTGATATGCCACATCTGTCAAGTGGATGGATTATCTTGGCAAAGGAGAAATGCTCACTAACAGGGATGTAAACAAATTTGTGCAGAACACTTGAGAGAAATAAGCTTTTTGTGCTCATGGAACATTTCTGAGATGTTTTATCTCAGCTCATGAAACATGGGACCATCACTTTACATGTTGCATTCATATGTTTGTTCTGTGTATATCACTGCTTAGGCTATTGGCGCTATAGGGGAGCTAAACTGCACCTCACTTTTTATATATGACCCAGACTGTAAGATACTACCATGACATAGGCCACCCTCTCTACTATATCATCATATAAGCTTCACAATGCACATCTGAGGGCAGAGGTTGTACTTCCTTGGGACAACATTCGAGTCATGATGTGATGATCTTCATTATTATTGGCTAGTCGGCCACCATTAGACCCCAATGGGATAGTTTCATTGTGTGATCAAGAATCAATTGGGGAAATTTTATGTCCTTCAAAATGGCTTTGACCTCTACAGCTCATCTCCTGTTAAATGGTAACCATTATGAACATGCCAAGAAACAGAATCCCTTGAGGAATTCGCCGGAGCCAAGTCCAACATGAAAAATCCACTCCTATTGCTGTATGGACACTTTTTTCTTGGCAATAACCAACAAGAGCAGAAAAGAAGTAGAAAGAGAAAGAAAGAGAGAGTCCAAACAATTTTCCATCCGACTGAGAGTGATTCACTTTTTACTCTCTCTCGCTCATTACGACTGGCTCATTCTCATTAGGGGTCTTGCCTCTACACCTTCCTTCTGCATGCTGCTTCAACTAACTAGGCTACGAGACCCAGTGATGCATCAGGACAGAACCCTCATCTCACGGAACATTCTACACCATAACTGTGATTCACCTCAGACTCAGAGCAGCGATACACGTGTCTGGCCACCCTTAGGTTCTCCAGAGCTATGACAACTAATTTAGGTCCTTTTTTTTTTTTACATGAGGTTCAGGATTAGCAAACCCAGCCTGGTCTCATAGACTAGACATAACATAGTAAATGTGAATCCGGGACATTCAAATTAGTATGATATGTTATGTTTGGACGGCAACATAAAATAGATGTTTACTTAATAGGGATAGGCGTCCCGTCAATGAGACAGTTGTAAATCATGCAGCGCCGTGTGTCACGATCGCAGATTTTAGAGAAACAACAAATGACGGTACATATAAGTGTCTTATATCGGCTGAAAGCTTAAATTCTTGTTAATATAACTGCACTGTCCAATTTACAGTAGATATTACTGCGAAAAAATGCCATGCTATTGTTTGAGGAGGGCTCCTAACAACAAAAGCGTGATAGGTTTTATAAATTCACCTCTGACGGTGAAATGTGCACTTACATTCCAAAGTCTTGCTCTGATTTAGAATCCCAAGGGTCCCAGAGATAACATGAAGTGTCATTTGTTAGATAAAATCATTATTCATATCCTAAAAAGGTCCATATAGCATGCATGATCGATTTTGTATTTCCAAAATAAATTAATCTGTGAAAATCTAACCCTAAACGTTGTTTCAACCAGTCAAATTACGTTTGTATTTATTCCTCAGAGATCCTAGAATGTAACCAGACTTCACTACATCATTAGGAGTGTAGTATATCCTATAGGACACCAAATTTGTTCAGAGAGTAACGCCTTCATGGCGCACCGATGACATGGGCGGTCTTCACTTGATTGACTGTAACTTTGTCAAATAAGCACCAATCGGGGTCAAACTAAGCTAGCTAGATAGCCAATGAGCTGGGCTTACAGGAGTATGCGGAAACCCCATATACTTTTTCCAGCCTGCACTGTGAATGATTACTCAATGTCTTCAATAAAACATTTAAAAGTACTACTTTTAGTTTAGTCAGATTGTTTTTGTCTATTATTGTGACTTAGATGAAGATCACACCACATTTTATGAGTAATCAATGCAGAAATCCAGGCAATTCAAAAGGGTACACAAACTGTATACAGTTGCATATATATATATATATATATATATATATATTACATTTTAAATGAAATATAATTGGAATGTTCTCCTTCCTTGCACTAAAATGTTTTGCACAACATCTGTAAAAACCATCACAGAACATTCCCCAAAAGTTCTCATTAGGTTTCCATGTAATATAATAACACAACTTTCAAGTAATGTTTTCCCAGCAAACCAAAATAGTTTCTGTGAAAGTTCCCAGAACATTTGTTAGTTTGCGGCAAATGTTCTCTTAACACAAAACTGAACAATCGTGCTGATGACTATACAATGTTTGTATAAAACATCCTCCTGATGTTGCAAGAATGTTCCCAGAACACAATTTGTCTGTTCCTTAAAGGTTCCCAGAGTGTTTCATTAGTTTGTGGGAAAAGTCTGGTGGGAACATTGTGGGGACATCAAAAAGATCCCAAAACTGTCCAGTTGTGCGGATGATTATACACTGTTCCAGTCAGGAGCCGCCAGAGCCGCCAGCCAGTCAGGAGCTGCCAGAGCCGCCAGCCAGTCAGGAGCTGCCAGAGCTGCCCTACAGTCATGAGCTGCCCTACAGTCATGAGCTGCCCTACAGTCATGAGCTGCCCTCCAGTCATGAGCTGCCCTCCAGTCATGAGCTGCCCTCCAGTCATGAGCTGCCCTCCAGTCATGAGCTGCCACTCAGTCCGGAGCTGCCACTCAGTCCGGAGCTGCCACTCAGTCCGGAGCTGCCACTCAGTCCGGAGCTGCCACTCAGTCCGGAGCGGCCTCTTTGTCCTGCGCTACCTCTTTGTCCTGCGCTACCTCTTTGTCCTGCGCTACCTCTTTGTCCTGCGCTACCTCTTTGTCCTGCGCTACCTCTTTGTCCTGAGCTACCTCTTTGTCCTGAGCTACCTCTTTGTCCTGAGCTACCTCTTTGTCCTGCGCTACCTCTTTGTCCTGCGCTACCTCTTTGTCCTGCGCTACCTCTTTGTCCTGCGCTACCTCTTTGTCCTGCGCTACCTCTTTGTCCTGAGCTACCTCTTTGTCCTGCGCTACCTCTTTGTCCTGCGCTACCTCTTTGTCCTGCGCTACCTCTTTGTCCTGCGCTACCTCTTTGTCCTGCGCTACCTCTTTGTCCTGCGCTACCTCTTTGTCCTGCGCTACCTCTTTGTCCTGCGCTACCTCTTTGTCCTGCGCTACCTCTTTGTCCTGCGCTACCTCTTTGTCCTGAGCTACCTCTTTGTCCTGCGCTACCTCTTTGTCCTGCGCTACCTCTTTGTCCTGAGCTACCTCTTTGTCCTGCGCTACCTCTTTGTCCTGCGCTACCTCTTTGTCCTGAGCTACCTCTTTGTCCTGAGCTACCTCTTTGTCCTGAGCTACCTCTCTGTCCTGAGTTGTCTCCTCTATTTTAGAGGGGCGTTGGTGAAGGTTCCTGGACCATGGTCGGGGGCGAGGGTCGCCACTCAAAGGACGCTAAGGAGGGGGACAAAGACAGTAGTGGAATGGTGTCCTCGTCCACCGCCGGAGCCGCCACCGCGGACAGATGCCCACCCAGACCCTCCCCTTGAGTTTTAGGGGTGCGCCCGGAGTTCGCACCTTGAGGGGGGGGTTCTGTCACGTTCCTGACCTGTTTTCTGTTTTGTATGTGTTTAATTGGTCAGGGCGTGAGTTGGGGTGGGTAGTCTATGTTATGTGTTTTCTATGTTGGGTTAATGGTTTGCCTGGTATGGTTCTCAATTAGAGGCAGGTGTGTGTCGTTTCCCCTGATTGAGAGCCATATTAAGGTAGGTTGTTCTCACTGTTTGTTTGTGGGTGATTGTTCCTGTGTCTGTGTATACCACATGGGACTGTTTCGTTTGTTCGTTCATTTTAGGTAGTCTGTTCCTGTTCGTGCGTTCTTCGTCTATATGTAAGTTCGTTTGTTTCAGGTCTGTTGCCTTCGTTTATTGTTTTGTAGTTTGTTCTAGTGTTTTGTCAGTGTTTCGTCTGTTAAATAAATTCAGTATGTATTCATCACCCGCTGCGCCTTGGTCCGTTCAATCACCACAAGACGAACGTTACAGGTGCACAAAACATTCCTTTGATGTTCCAAGAATTTTGACAGAACAGCCTTTGAGTTCTTTAAAGGTTCCCAGAACAGCTGTCCTCAAAGCAAAGGGTGGCTATACTTTGAAGAATCTCAAATTTAAAATATATTTTTAATTGTTTAACACTTTTTTGGCAACTACATGATTCCATATGTGTTATTTCATAGTTTTGATGTCTTCACTATTATTCTACAATGTAGAAAATAGTAAAAATATAGAAATATAGATATAGGACAAACAATTGAAAAACCTTGTTTCTTATGATAGATTTTTTGACTGTCTTTTTTGCCATTTATGATTTTGCTATTCAATGTGTTTCTCTGGGCTATAGTAATAAAGGCCAAATTCAACATTTTATCAAATATTTTTGTTATATATTTTTTTGATACCTAAAGGGGTCCTACAATTCAAAATCAAACAGCTAAATGATCCATAGTATGACCATCTAAAAAACAATTCCATATGTCAGCTTAGAACCCCCCACTCAAATGGTTTAGACTTTTAAGAATTAAGTTATGGGAGTTGTCTGGGATGTTGCAAGAATATTCTTGTAATATTCACAAAAGTTGCACAGAACATTCCCAGAGTGTTGCACACTGTTCGACAATTTCCAATTAAGTCATTTTTAATGATGTTCATAGCTTATTTGATTTAGGTTTAACATAATATTCCAATGTTCATGCAATACATATTTTAGCTTCTCTTGGAGGTCCTCAGAACATTTCAAGAACATTTAGAAAATGTAATATTTAAGTTTGAACTAATATTACCACGACATTCTACGCATGCAAATTTGGAGCTCCTTAATTTCACTTAAGAGTTCCAAATATGGTCCCCCCAGGGTGAGTATTTTTACGTGATGTCAGAATGCGCTCACTGTTCCAAAATGTTATTGTTATGCAACAGGACAGATAACCCCCACTGCCCTCAAACCATGGCACGTTGTCTGCTTATCTATATGCTATGTTATCTATATGCTCAACAGCCTTGGTTTCTCAAATGACTGCCTCGCCTGGTTCACCAACTACTTCTCAGATAGAGTTCAGTGTGTCAAATCGGAGGGCTTGCTGTCCGGATCTCTGGCAGTCTCTATGGGGGTGCCACGGGGTTCATTTCTCTCTTTTCTCCGTATACATCAATGATGTCGCTCTTGCTGCTGGTGATTCTCTGAGCCACCTCTACGTAGACGACACCATTCTGTATACTTCTGGCCCTTCTTTGGACACTGTGTTAACAAACCTCCAGACGAGCTTCAATGCCATACAACACTCCTTCCGTGGCCGCCAACTGCTCTTAAATGCAAGTAAAACTAAATGCATGCTCTTCAACCGATCACTGCCCGCACCCACCCGCCAGTCTAGCATCACTACTCTGGATGGTAATTGACTTAGAATATGTGGACAACTACAAATACCTAGGTGTCTGGTTAGACAGTAAACTCTCCTTCCAGACTCACATTAAGCATCTCCAATCCAAAATGAAATCTAGAATCGGCTTCCTATTTTGCAACAAAGCATCCTTCACCCATGATGCTAAACATACCCTCGTAAAACCTACCGATCCTTGACTTCAGCGTTGTCATCTACAAAATAGCCTCCAACACTCTAGTCAGCAAATTGGATGTAGTCTACCACAGTGCCATCCGTTTTTGTCACCAAAGCCCCATATATTACCTACCACTACGACCTGTATGCTCTCGTTGGCTGGCCCACGCTTCGTATTTGTCGCCAAACCCACTGGCTCCAGGTCATCTATAAGTCTTTTCTAGGTAAAGCCCCGCCTTATCTCAGCTCACTGCTCACCATAGCAGCACCCATCAGTAGCATGCGCTCCAGCAGGTATATTTCACTGGTCATCCCCAAAGCCAACTCATCCTTTGGCTGCCTTCCATTCCAGTTCTCTGCTGGCAATGACTGGAACGAATTGCAAAAATCACTGAAGCTGGAGTCTTATATCTCCCTCACTAACTTTAAGCATCAGCTGTCAGAGCAGCTTACTGATCATTGCACGTGTACACAGCCCATCTGTAAATAGCCCACCCAACTACCTCATCCCCATATTGTTATTTATTTTTTTGCTCCTTTGCACCCCAGTATCTCTACTTGCACATTTTTCTTCTGCACATCTATCACTCCAGTGTTTAATTGCTAAATTGTAATTATTTCGCCACTATGGCCTATTTATTGCCTTACCTCCATAATCTTACTACATTTGCACACACTGTATATAGATTTTTCTATTGTGATATTGTCATGACTCCTACCGAAGGTGGCTCCTCTTCCTGTTCGGGCGGCGCTCGGCGGTCGTCGTCACCGGTCTACTAGCTGCCACCGATCCCTTTTCCCTTTTCTGATGGTTTTGTCTTATTGGTTTCACCTGTTTCTTGTTTAGGTTTTTAGTTGGGCTATTTAAGCTGGTAGGCCCGCCTGCTCTTTGTGCGGGCTTATTTTTCCACTGTGTTTACGTGTGGCAGTGTGTTTCGTGTTGGGTTTTTCTCCGGACTAGTTAGGTCCTGTTTTTGGGCAAATCGTGGTTGTGCGCTTGGCATTTTGGCGTGTACGATTTTCCTTGTGCCGTAATAAAGCACTATTCTGTACCTTCAGCCTCCTGCGCCTGACTCTGCACCCACTACGCCTGAGTGTGTCACAGATATTGACTGTACGTTTGTTTATCCCATGTGTAACTCTGTGTTGTTTGTGTCGCACTGCTTTGCCTTATCTTTGCCAGGTCGCTTTTGTAAATGACAACTTGTTCTCAACTGGCCTACAGGTTAAATAAAGGTGAAATAAAAATACAAAAATAAAAATGTTCAGCTACAATAAATACAACATTATTTTCTAACTACAGTTATATTTTCAACCAACAGTTTGAAATGTGGTGCGTTCCACCTCCTCATTAATTCACATAGAAGTAGCCCATTTAATTTTGGCAGATAATTTACATTTGAAGCATGCTATGCTAATGTAAGATGAGGATTAGCTAGATGAGCCGGACAAACTTCTCTCTTCAATGAGAGCCCAAGCACTCCCCTCGTGTTTCCCCAGGTCAAGTATGAAGACAATTGCGCATCTCCAGTGTGAACATAACCTGCCCAAACCTTTTTGCCCACATTTTCTGGCTGTCGCCCACATTGCATTCATTGTTTTCTCCTTACTAATAATTTCTTTGTACATGTGTGCGTTCCTATCAAAGTAAGTGCCTTATTACCTTATCATAATACAATCTCTGTATATTGTGTTAAAGTTTCTACTGTAGCACACTGTATGTATGGAGCATAATGTATTCTGTGTCTGTGTGTATTCCTTTGTAACCGCGGACACGCAAGGTATTAACGAGTTATTAATTTCATAACTTTATGGTGTTATACTCGTTCTTATTTATATTCTTCTATTACACTGAAAATATCAATCAATATCAAATATCAATGCAACATGTGTTGGTGCCATGTTTCATGAGCTGAAATAAAAGATCTCAGAAATGTTCCATACGCACTAAAAGCTTATTTCTCTCAGAATTTGTGCACAAATTTGTTTGCATCCTTGTTAGTGAGCATTTCTCCTTTGCCAAGATAATCCATCAACCTGACAGGTGTGGCATATCAACAAGCTGATTGAACAGCATGGTCATTACGCAGATGCACCTTCTGCAAGGGACAATAAAAATCCTCTCTTAAATGTGCAGTTTTGTCACACTCAATGCTACAGACGTCTTAAGTTTTGAGGAAGCGTGCAATTGGCATGCTGACTGCAGGAATGTCCAACACAGCTTGGGGAGACATGGTGTACAAACAGTGAATCCAATACAATTCTCTTCTCAATAATAGATTATGAGTATCTCTCCCCTCCTAGGAGTCTTAACATGTTTGATACCAATGTATCTCAGAGAGCTAATGTTGTGAAGAGCGTCCGTGAAATGCCAAACCTCAGGGTTTCTCTGCTCAAGGGTCCTGATATTACTCCTGTGTTCTGTTATTCATGTTTCCAGAGCTCGTTTCGTTTTTCCTACAAATACACTTGATCTGGTATATCACATTTTCTGTGGAACACATAATGGTGCCCTTAATCTTAATGCCCTTGTCCGTGATAGGGTGATTGAACATTGTGCATTTGTTCGTAGAGTTACACAGGGTACATCAGCCACAGCTGTAATTACCATCCAGCACATTGTCTAGGAAGGTGCTACGTGACACCGGTGGAAGATCAGACCTTACCACCATTTGACTGATGTTGGGGGAGTGTCTGATGTCTACCCGCAGTATCTGTGACCAACAGATGCATCTGTCTTCCCAGTCATGTGAAATTCATAGATTAGCAGTGTTATGTTACTTCATTGTAATATTGTTTTATTGCTATATTCTGATGTTCTATTATAATTACTGATAATCCCTCTATATTCTGTACTTTCAGAAACCACAAACACAAACAGTATTGAACATAAATTGCCAACATCATAACTGGAACTGCAAATCTTTCTATCTGAAGATTGAGGCCAGCTTTTGTATTCCAGCAACATACTGTTTGTAACATGTACTCCTTTACACTTTTTTTACAGGAAAATACAGCAAGAAAAGACATAGGCCTAAATGTAATGGTTGTGTATTTATTGAAGTAGGCATAAGCAACAAAAAACAAAACTAGTTTTACTAGAGGAAAAAAACTGTCACTTAATTTTAAATGTGCATAACCCATATTTCAATATTCAAGTAGTAGTTGAACAACATAAACTGCATTCACACCGCCCACCCCTAAACTCATAGTATCATGGCAGGACAACTGTCAAGTCAGTCAGTCAGTCAGTCAGTAATTGCTGCAGATGTGCTTAATAGTGCTTGAGAGTATAGCACTAACTAAAGCATGGTGCACACACAGGAGTGTGTCACAATGTACACACGTACTTTGTCAACCCTTTCTGCTTCATTCTACTGGTGCTGGACAAGCAGACTTTGCGGTGCCTCCGTGTGCAACTGCCTTGAGCAGCAGTTTGAGCAGAGGATTGTCTGCAGCAGGACGGCCCCCAGTGGATGGACGCCAAGGGGTGTGGTGCTCCTCCAGCAGCTCTCTCATGCAGTTCTCTCTCTAACTTTGGTAGGTAATCACCTCACCTATTGCGGAGAGGGAAGGGGGAAGTTGGGAATCCAGTGTGGCTCAGTTGGTAGAACATGGTGCTTGCAATGATAGGGTTGTGGATTCAATTCCCACAAGGAAAATGTACACGAATATATCCTCTCACTACTGTAAGTCACTCTGGATATATGGAAACTCTAGGTCCAATTACAAAAAACCTTGTTCAGTAACCATCTCACTTGTTAGCTGGCTGTGATCTATGTGGCCATTGAGGACAGCAGTGTCGATCAGATGGAGAAATATATTCTGATAACACTTAGTGGTTTTCCAAGCACATACAGCGAAGTTGTTTATAATATTCGCCTTATCCACTGCCCCCATTTTGTTATTATAGTCAAGCACACAGTTGGTTTTGATGGTTCTCTCTCCCGTCAGGTGGTCCACCTTCCCTGTGGCTCACTTTTCTCCTGTAGCTCCAAGGCAATAGCAATTGGTCTCTTTCACTATGTCACCCACCAGGTCCTCTGTCAGAAACAGCTTGAAGCACTCTGCCTCAGAGGGAGATGGCAAGGGGCTTTGCACTCCAGACCGGGACTCAAAGCCAATAGCGGAGCCAGGAAGGGTGAAATGGCTGGTGGCCTTCCAGCTACCACACAGACCTTCTGTACTTCACCCACTGTTGGTCTGCCTCCATCACCACCAGCATCTACAGAGGGACCTGAGACTTTGTCAGTGGGCAAGGGTTCCTCAGATGCAGGGCTTTCAATGGTCACAACATTGGGGGGGAAGCTCCTCACTGTCAATGTCAGACTCATTGTCAGAATTGACCAACATCTCTGGAATGAGAGCACAAATCTCCAGTGAGTTGTCTCCTTTTGAAAGACATTGCTGTTTTATCACCTGTTTTATTCACGTTTTCAAGTAATGGTACAAATCATGCATTCTGATTCTTGCAAAGATTGTAATGGACACATATGATGTGTGTAAAATACTTTTTTGAAGGTTGTACTGATTATGATGATCTAATGCTAAGCTAATTGACAGCTTTGTGTGGAGCCATGTTTGTTGACATCATTCAATGCATTCTGGGTGTTATGTAAACCTCTGTCAGACCAAAGATGTTATAACAAAATGAGGTGAAGGGATGGTTAACTCTTCTTTCGAGTAAACTTCTGGAAGTGAATGATGGGAAGTGAAGGATGATAGACCACACACCCCCTTCAACATGCAGACCCAACTCATCTTGTCACCTCATCTTATCTTTGGTTGACATGGAAAAACAAAACATGGCAGCGTGCACAAATTCTACCCCCCAATCGTTTTCCTCAATTATTTTAACTCTGTGATGTGATAAATCTTAAATAGTCATTGCTATTAGCTAATTCATATTATGGTTTCTGTCAGCCGAGAGTTAGCTAAATATGTCCGCTTGTGTTAGCTCACTCTTTCCTGGGTTAATAATGTCTGAGAAGGCTAAAAAGGAAGCATGGAAGTCCTGATTGACCATACTGCCATGGCTATATAAGGAAAGGGAAGGGGGGAAGAGAGCGTCCCTGCTGGCACAGAGGATAACAGCTTGGGAACCAAACATTGCAGGTTGAAACCCCACATGAGCAGATTGTTAAAATATAAAGTTTTTAAAAAATGTAGTTGTGTTAGAATGATTAAATGTCCAATGAATGAAATGTAAATGCTGTGTGTCTAAATCACCTTGTAGTGGGCCTTTAATACAGTCCTCAAATACCATTACATCTGGAGAGAAACCTAATGGGGGATGTATTCCACAATGCTTTAAAATCCTTTGATGCGTACGAGCACACGGGTGTGATCATTCTATGGCGGTCCCTACAGCGTGCGCTCAAACTGGTGTGATTAGAACACTTCATTAGAACATCTAGTTAGGATTAACACAACAGTCAGCGTTTGAGCGGCCACACTGTCTTTTCACAGAAACATGTTGCACAAACTCAGTATTTACAACTTCATGTCCTCAATGTGAGCCGTCTGTTTTTGGATGCAGATGTTCAGACATTCACATAAGTAGCAACAGCATGACACAATTCTCATCCAAATTGAAAAGAGGTTGACTACGTTAGTCCTTGCGCTAACTGAGGGAAGTACTGGTAGCTGGGTTATTCACCATCACTTCACCCATCTTCTTTATATGCTGTGCACTTATGGGTCTGTATTTACAAGGTATCCAAGACAATGAGTGCTGCTCTAGGATCCCTAATGCTTTTACAGGGGGACTATATCAAGCATCACAAAGTATGAATTGTACAGTAAAAAAAAAGTGAACAGTCAATTTGTAAAACAATGTAAAACATTTTTCACTTAGCCTAAAATTCTGCATTTCTGACTGGATTTATAAACCTGGACAAAATAAATCCATCCTCTTTTTTATTAGAGTATATCTGAGCCTCAATTTCACATACACATGGTTAAAGAGTATGTGGGACTGAACCTGCAATCTTCAGATCTGCAGCCATGTCAGTAACCCTCTGTGCCAACAGGGACCTTGTCATATACCCACAATTTTCCCACATCCTAAAGAAACATTCTGGGAACATTGAAAGAACAGATGAAATGTGTTCTAGGAACGTTCTTGCAAAATCAGGTGAATTTAGAATCAGCCACACAACTTGACAATATTCTCACCAGACTGTTCCCACAACCTAATGAAACATTCTAACATTACATGTGTACTAGGAACGTTCTTGCAACATCAGGCGAATGTTTTATACAAACATTCTATAATCATCAATACGACTGGGTAGTTTTTGTGTTATGAGAACATTTGCCACATCCTAATGAATGTTCTGGGAACTTTCACAGAACCAGTTTTTGTTTGCTGGGAATCCGCTTACCCTACTAGATTCCATCTTCAAGAGAATGAGCAGATATTATATATCATGTACTGTGGCTAGTTAGAAACCCCTGAATATGAATAGTATCACCTGGTGGAAGCAGGAAGTTACGTACACAAGCAGCATAACAGCTCTATTTAACCCAAAGTTTTCAAGTAACTTTTGTCATGAACAGACGAAACAAGTATAATGAGCTCTGTAATAAATGATGAAGAGATGTCTTTTCACCACTGCGTCGAATTACATTCGTACATCTCCCTTTGAACAGAGGCAACAGCATTGTAACTGAATGACAGGTGTTGTGTGGTTTGACGTGGCTCTAAGGCATGTGGATGAAAAGGGTTCGGAAGGATTAGGAGGCAACCTCACTTCTCCCAGGCCATGAGCACATTATTCATCCTCCCCATCCACCTCCTCACCACCTTGACTCCCCGCGGAGTATCTCCCCCACTTCCCTGACAGCGGCATAAGCCCAGAGAGCCTCTCTCTGGAACTCAGGTGGTGCGGGGGGATAGGGGGAGGGTGGGGGGAGGTTGGGGTAAGTTGGGCCGGTGTTAATTAAAGGAAAAGGTTAACACACACAGGGGTCGTAGAGTCTGCGTTGGGGACGGTCCCTTGGTGGAGCAGCTGTTGACCGTCCTCGCTCTCAGCACCCCCATACGGGGACCGGGGACGGGAGCCGGGTGATGGGGGAGCGGGGGACCATGGGAATGAGGGACCAGACCATGAGAGAAGGATGGGGATTAGGTTGACCCTGTACTAAGGAGAAGCGGGGGGGGGGGGGGGGGTTCTTCTCACCTGTCCAGTGAGAGACGGCATAACTGGGTCTCGGTTTGGAGCTGATTAGTGTGTCCCAGAGAAGTCCTCCTCATCTCCCCTCCTCACACACCCCCCTCCATCACCCCATCCTTATCCCCACCACACACACACTTATGCAGGTGCAGGCTGACAGTGGGATAGAGGCAAGGCCTATTTAGGATGAGATTTCAGAGAGTGAAGGAGAGCGAGAGCGAGAGAGAGAGAGAGAGAGATTAAGAGAGGAATTGGAATGGTCATTTTTAGAAAAAGTTCCTTGGACAGCAATGTGAGGGGTTGAGGAGCAGGTGGGAAGGGTGTTGGGATTGAGCACTGAAGGGAATTGGGTCTGGGAGAATAAGTCCACATTGATTTTCTAAAGCTTGTGCCATGGCTCCATGTATGGAGCAGCAATGTCTGTATAAGCATCATTAAATAAGAATTCATTATCTTCCCATATTGCTCAAATATATGGGTGAATGTTCAATTGGGAAATAGATGGCCTAGTTTTATTCAGCGTGCATAATAACGGCTGGTCTGTATCAATAGGGGAAAAAATGATGAATGGAGAAGACCTTGTAGCAAGTTTTTAAAACATTACAAAAAGTTAATTAAGCAGAACTTATGTAATTATACTAAATATGAATAATCCTATAAATGTTGCAGTTTTGAACTCAACCACTGTCAGTCTCAGGTGTTGGCTAGTTTAAAGGAGCCAATCTGGGTACCTTAGTTGCTCTACAATAACAGGCAATGTGTCCTGGTTGAGAACATTGGTTACATATTGGCCTACCTTGGTCATCATATTGATTAGTGAAGAGGAGTCTAGGCCAATGACTTACTGTGTCTGGAGTGCACCGATTGCCTTCTTGATTCCATTGTGGCTGCTGTCTTTGAGGGGGTGCCCTGATCCTGTCAGCGCTCCCTTCCTCCCTGTGCATGCCAGCCTTCTCATGCTTATGGAATCTGAGGAACTTCAAGAAAGTCATTTTTATACTGAAGATAAGTAACTCTGACCCTACCATTGATTACAATTGTCAACATCTGAGACTGCCATTCAAAACGGCAACAGTTCCATCATGTTACACATCATACATTTCAAGAATTTATATTAAGATCGACAGGCTTAATAATTTTACAAATTCACTGTATGAACACTGTACATTTCCTCCTCATAGTTTGCTTTTTTAATCGTAAATTCTGCACTCAGTTTCCCTATAAATATAATTCAACAGACTACAATTCAATATTCTAATTAAAATAACAAAGCGTTAAATAAACGAGATTGACAGCCATATATCTAAAACCAAGCATCATACCATGCATTTAAAGAAAAACAGGAGGGAGTGAAACAGTTTTTCCTCATTTTCCCCCAAACAAACCCAAGGTAATTACACATCCATCCAGAGAGAGATGCATCGTTCCCACCGGAGCACTGTTTGGTTTATAGATCTGCTCTGAGGTTTGACTCGCCAGGGACTCACTCAAAGTTTGAGTCTTAAGGTTTTATCTTTCTAAGGCTTTAATTGCCTAGGTAATGCACCAGCAGTTCACTGTTGGTCTGACCTGTGGTGGAAAAAGTACCCAGTTGTCATACTTGAGTAAAAGTAAAGATACCTTTATAGAAAATGACTCAAGTAAAAGTGAGTCACCCAGTAAAATTCTACTTGAGTAAAAATCAAAAGTAAATGTAATTGCTAAACTATAGTTAAGTATCAAAAGTAAAAGTACAAGTATAAATCATTTCAAATTCTTTATATTAAGCAAAGCAGACTGCCACATTTTCTAGTTTTTTATTTATTTATTGATAGCCAGGGGCACGCTCCAACTCTCAGACATAATTTACAAACGAAGCATGTGTTTAGTGAGTCCGCCAGATCAGAGTCTGTAGAGATGACCAGGGATGTTCTCTTGATAAGACAATTTTCCTGTCCTACATTGAAAATGTAACAAGTACTTTTGGGTGTCAGGGAAAATGTATGGAGTAAAAAGTACATCATTTTATTTAGGAATGTAATGAAGTAAAAGTAAAAGTAGTCAAAAATATGAATAGTAAAGTACAGATACCTAGTAGTACTTTAAAGTACCAATTGGAATCTATGCTTCAAGATGGTTTTGATCACTCTTTGACTGGGAAATGTTCCAGGCTGCCACAGAGAATAGAAATGACGCGTACACTGACTAGGTGACGGGGATCATCAGGAAGTGCATAGAGGATGTTGTTCCCACTGTGATTATTAGAATTTATCCAAACCAAAAACTGTGGAAAGATTGCAGCAATTGTGCAAAACTGTGCGAACCACCGCATTTAACCATGGCAATGTGACTGGGTGTCACGCCCTGGCCTTAGTTATCTTTGTTTTCTTTATTATATTAGTTAGGTCAGGGTGTGACATGGGGGATGTTTGTGTGTATTTGTCTCGTCTTGGGTGGTTGTATTGTATAGGGGGTTTTGTAGAGTGTATGGGGTTGTGTTCAGTGTAGGTGTTTAGGAAAGTCTATGGTTGCCTGGTTTGGTTCTCAATCAGAGACAGCTGTTTATTGTTGTCTCTGATTGGGAGCCATATTTAAGGCAGCCATAGGCATTAGGCTATTGTGGGTAATTGTCTATGTGATGTTGCATGTTTGCACTCAGTGTTATAGCAGTCACGGTCGTTTTGTTATTTTGTATTGTTTGTTAAGTGTTCTTTATTATTAAAGGGAAGAATGTATTCTAATCACGCTGCGCCTTGGTCCTCTCTTTCACCTATAGACGACCGTGACAGAATTACCCACCAACCAAGGACCAAGCAGCGTGGTAAACGGCAGGAGAAGCAGCAGCAGCATCAGCAGGAGAGGCTGCAGCAGCAGCAGCAGCAGCAGCAGCAGGAGAGGCTGCACTATTTGGAGGAATGGACATGGGAGGACGAATTAGACGGCAAAGGACCCTGGGCAGAGCCAGGGGAATATCGCCGCCCCAAAGAAGAGCTGGAGGCAGCGAAGGCGGAGAGGCGCTATTATGAGGCGCTAGCACGGCAGAGCGGCTGGAGGCCCGAGAGGCAGCCCCAAAAATGTATTAGGGGGGGCACACGGGGAGTGTGGCAGAGTCAGGAGTCAGACCTGAGCCAACTCCCCCTGCTTACCGTAAGGAGCCGGTCAGGGCGGAATTGGAGGTGAGCGACGCAGAGACAGTGAAGGAGTTAATGGGGAAATTGGAGGAAAGAGTTATGAGGGAGGTGCTGGTTTGGTGCATGAGGCACGACATCCGCCCGACTGAACGTGTCGGGGAGTTGATGTCACCGGGGACAGCTCTCCATACTCGTCCTGAGGTGCGTGCTAGCCGTCTGGTTAAGACTGTGCCAGCCTCACGCACCAGGTCTCCTGTGCGCCTCCCTAGCCCTGCACGTCCTCTGCCAGCTCGGCGCTACAGCTCTCCCAGCCGTGCTTCCAGTGGAGAGAGGGGGCGTCGTACTGGGCAGGCACCGTGTTATGCGGTGGAGCGCACGGTGTTCCCGGTGCGTGTGCTTAGCCCGGTGCGCAACATCCCAGCTCCCCACATCTGCCGGGCTAGGGTGAAGATCCAGCCAGGGCAGATGGTGCCAGCCCTGCTCTCAAGATCTCCAGTGCGCTTTCTCGGTCCGGTCTGCCCAGTGCCACCTCCACGCACCAGCCCTCCGGTGGCAGCCCCCCCGCACCAGGCTGTCTCTCCGTCTCATCACTACAGAGTCTCCCGCCTGTCCAGCGCTGCCAGAGCCTTCCTCCTCTCCAGCGCTGCCGGAGTCTCCCGCCTGTCCGGCGCTGCCAGAGCTTCAGCCCCTCAGTCCAGAGGCGCCAGAGCCAATCTGCCCAGAGCTGTCTGAGCTGTCTGCCTGCCCAGCGCCGTCTGAGCCGCCCGTCTGTCCCGAGCCGTCAGAGCCGCCCGTCTGTCCCGAGGCGTCAGAGCCGCCCGTCTGTCCCGAGCCGTCAGAGCCGCCCGTCTGTCCCGAGCCGTCAGAGCCGCCCGTCTGTCCCGAGCCGTCAGAGCCGCCCGTCTGTCCCGAGCCGTCAGAGCAGCCCGTCTGTCCCGAGCCGTCAGAGTCCGCCAGCCAGGACCTGCCAGAGTCCACCAGCCAGGACCTGCCAGAGTCCGCCAGCCAGGACCTGCCATAGTCCGCCAGCCAGGACCTGCCAGAGCCAGCCAGCCAGGAGCTGCCCCTCAGTCCGGTGCTGCCCCTCAGTCCGGTGCTGCCCCTTAGTCCAGTGGGGTTATTATGGAGGGTGGCCGTTAGGAGGAGGCCACGGAAGCGGGTAGTGACTATGGTGAAGTGGGGGCCACGTCCCACACCCGAGCCGCCGCCATAAGAAGGCCCACCCGGACCCTCCCCTTCTGTGTCAGGTTTACGGCCGGAGTCCGCACCTTTGGGGGGGGGTACTGTCACGCCCTGGCCTTAGTTATCTTTGTTTTCTTTATTATATTAGTTAGGTCAGGGTGTGACATGGGGGATGTTTGTGTGTATTTGTCTCGTCTTGGGTGGTTGTATTGTATAGGGGGTTTTGTAGAGTGTATGGGGTTGTGTTCAGTGTAGGTGTTTAGGAAAGTCTATGGTTGCCTGGTTTGGTTCTCAATCAGAGACAGCTGTTTATTGTTGTCTCTGATTGGGAGCCATATTTAAGGCAGCCATAGGCATTAGGCTATTGTGGGTAATTGTCTATGTGATGTTGCATGTTTGCACTCAGTGTTATAGCAGTCACGGTCGTTTTGTTATTTTGTATTGTTAAGTGTTCTTAATTATTAAAGGGAAGAATGTATTCTAATCACGCTGCGCCTTGGTCCTCTCTTTCACCTATAGACGATCGTGACACTGGGAACATGGACGTGTACAAACAGACCTGCTACAACCTCCGTAGGCAGTCAAAGAGGAAAAACGACAGTACAGGGACAAAGTGGAGTCGCAATTCAACGACTCAGACACGAGACGTATGTGGCAGGGACTCCAGACAATCACGGATTATAAAGGAAAAACCAGCCACAAAGCCAGCCACATCCCAAGCCATATCCTCAGACCATGTGCAGACCAGCTGGAGTATTTACCGACATATTCAATCTCTCCATATCCCAGTCTGTTGTCCCCACTTGCTTCCTGATGTCCAGCATTGTTCCTGTACCCAAGAAAGCGAAGATAACTGAACTAAATTACTATCACCCCGTACGACTCACTACTGTCATCATGGAGTGCTTTGAGAGGCTAGTTAAGGATCATATCACCTCCACTTTACCTGACACTGTAGCCCCACTACAATTTGCATATCTCCCCCAACAGATCCACGAATGACACAATAGCCATTGCACTGCACACTGCCCTATCCCACCATGACAAGACAAATACCTACAGTGGGAAGAAAAAGTATATGACCTGGATTTATTCTGTACTTTCAGAAACCACAAACACAAACAGTATTGAACATAAATTGCCAACATCATAACTGGAACTGCAAATCTTTCTATCTGAAGATTGAGGCCAGCTTTTGTATTCCAGCAACATACTGTTTGTAACATGTACTCCTTTACACTTTTTTTACAGGAAAATACAGCAAGAAAAGACATAGGCCTAAATGTAATGGTTGTGTATTTTATTGAAGTAGGCATAAGCAACAAAAAACAAAACTAGTTTTACTAGAGGAAAAAACTGTCATTTAATTATAAATGTGCATAACCCATATTTCAATATTCAAGTAGTAGTTGAACAACAAAAACTGCATTCACACCGCCCACCCCTAAACTCATAGTATCATGGCAGGACAACTGTCAAGTCAGTCAGTCAGTCAGTCAGTAATTGCTGCAGATGTGCATAATAGTGCTTGAGAGTATAGCACTAACTAAAGCATGGTGCACACACAGGGGTGTGTCACAATGTACACACGTACTTTGTCAACCCTTTCTGCTTCATTCTACTGGTGCTGGACAAGCAGACTTTGCGGTGCCTCCGTGTGCAACTGCCTTGAGCAGCAGTTTGAGCAGAGGATTGTCTGCAGTAGGACGGCCCCCAGTGGATGGACGCCAAGGGGTGTGGTGCTCCTCTAGAAGCTCTCTCATGCAGTTCTCTCTATAACTTTGGTAGATAATCAGGGGGAGGCTGGGGATCCAGTGTGGCTCAGAACATGGTGCTTGCAATGATAGGTTTGTGGGTTCAACTCCCACAAGGAAAAGGTACAAAATGTATCCCCTCATTACCATAAGTCACTCTGGATAAGAGCTTCTGCCAAATGACTAACATGAACACTTAAATTGAGGGATAGGATAATGGGGAGGTGAGTGTATATGTGACTTATATGGAAACTCTAGGTCCAATTATAAAAACCTTGTTCAGTAACCATCTCACTTGTTAGCTGGCTGTGATCTATGTGGCCATTGAGGACAGCAGTGTCGATCAGATGGAGAAATATTCTGATAACACTTAGTGGTTTTCTGAGCACATGCAACAAAGTTGTTTATAATATTCGCCTTATCCACTGCCCCCATTTTGTTATTATAGTCAAGCACACAGTTGGTTTTGATATTTCTCTCCCCTGTCAGGTGGTCCACCTTCCCTGTGGCTCACTTTTCTCCTGTAGCTCCAAGGCAATAGCAATTGGTCTCTTTCACTATGTCACCCACCAGGTCCTCTGTCAGAAACAGCTTGAAGCACTCTGCCTCAGAGGGAGATGGCAAGGGGCTTTGCACTCCAGACCGGGACTCAAAGCCAATAGCGGAGCCAGGAAGGGTGAAATGGCTGGTGGCCTTCCAGCTACCACACAGACCTTCTGTACTTCACCCACTGTTGGTCTGCCTCCATCACCACCAGCATCTACAGAGGGACCTGAGACTTTGTCAGCGGGCAAGGGTTCCTCAGATTTAGGGCTCTCAATGGTCACAAAATTGGGGGGAAACTCCTCACTGTCAATGTCAGACTCATTGTCAGAATTGACCAACATCTCTGGAATGAGAGCACAAATCTCCAGTGAGTTGTCTCCTTTTGAAAGACATTGCTGTTTCATGCATTCTGATTCTTGCAAAGATTGTAATGGACACATATGATGTGCGTAAAATACTTTTTTGAAGGTTGTACTGATTATGATGATCTAATGCTAAGCTAATTGACAGCTTTGTGTGGAGCCATGTTTGTTGACATCATTCAATGCATTCTGGGTGTTACGTAAACCTCTGTCAGACCAAAGATGTTATAACAAAATGAGGTGAAGGGATGGTTAACTCTTCTTTTGAGTAAACTTCTGGAAGTGAATGATGGGAAGCGAAGGATGGTAGACGACACTCCCCCTTCAACATGCAGACCTAACTCATCTTGTCACCTCATCTTATCTTTGGTTGATGCGGAAAAACAAAACATGACGGCGTGAACAAACTCTACCCACCATCGGATTACTTCTAGAAAGTGTTTTCCTCAATTATTTTAACTCTGTGATGTGATAAATCTTAAATAGTCATGCTAAAATGCTATTAGCTAATTCATATTATAGTTTCTGTCAGCCGAGAGTTAGCTAAATATGATCGCTTGTGTTAGCTCACTCTTTCCTGGGTTAATAATGTCTGAGAAGGCTAAAAAGGAAGCATGGAATTCCTGATTGACCATACTGCCATGGCTATATAAGGAAAGTGAGTGTTAAAAGGGGGTCCCTGCTGGCACAGAGGATAACAGACCTGGCTTGGGAACCAAACATTGCAGGTTCAAACCCCACATGTGCAGATTTTTTACATATATATTAAAAGTATATAAAATAAGTTTTTAAAATACCATTAAATGTGTAGAGTAACATAATGGGGATGTATTCTAATCTACTTAAAAATCCTTTGACGTGCACAAGGGTGTGCTCATTTTGCAGCCTGCTCTCAAACTGATTTCTGCATAAATTGGTCATAAAATGTTATCTGATCTTCATCTAAGTCATAACAATAGACAAACACAGTCTGCTTAAACTAGTAACAAACAATTATAATTTTTCATGTATTTTTTTAATACACCGTGTAAACATTCAGAGCGCAGGTTGGAAAAAGTATGTGACCTCTTGGATTTAATAACAGCTTGACCCTCCTTTGGCAGCAATAACTTCAACCAAATGTTTTCTGTAGTTGCGTATCAGACCTGCACAACCGTCAGGAGGAATTTTGGACCATTAGCCTTACATTCTCCTGCAAAATATCTTGATAAACTTGGGAATTCATTTTTCCGTCATTGATAGCAAGCAGTCCAGGCCCTGAGGCAGCAAAGCAGCCCCAAACCATGATGCTCCCTCCACCATAGTTTACAGTTGGGATGAGGTTTTGATGTTGGTGTGCTGTGCCTTTTTTCTCCACACATAGTGTTTACATACTATTTTACCCACTTCATTTGTATATACTGTATTCTAGTCATGGCCCATCCTATATACAGTACCAGTCAAAAGTTTGGACACACCTACTCATTCAAGGGTTTTTCTTTATTTTTACTATTTTCTACATTGTAGAATAATAGTGAAGACATCAAAACTATGAAATAACACTTACGGAATCAGAATCATAGTAATTAAAAAAAAAAAGTGTATTTTAATATATTTTATATTTTATATTGGCTTTGTCCGCTAGGGACTTTTTCTTTGTATCATGTAGTATCCCAAATATCTACTGTTTGTTTGTTATGTATTTATGTGATTATTTAGTTAGTTAGTAACTAATTAATGAATCCAATTTGTATATCGCTGATTCATCATTTAGGCTAGGGTTTGTGCAGATATCCAAGGGTTTGCGACGTTCAGTAATGAGAACTGATGAGGTAATAAGAATTCATTAATAAGTGTCTGTTTTGATAAGATATGAAAATATCTTTTCGGGAAATAGAGAAGCTATAAACATTTTTAAGGGTCTGAACAAAATACAAACCTTAGTAAAGTTGAAAATTGAGGCCTTTGACTCTACAGCTACAGTACTCACCAGTTTCTCCACAGAGGTCCATAGGTCATCCCTGTAGATTGCACGAAGCTGGTGCCTTACAGCTGAAGACTTATCATGTAATTATCAACTTAGGATAGTGCCCTAAGCAACACATCACAAATTAGGAACACCCTAGATATGACATTAGACAATGCCATGATAGGGTCATTTTGCCAAGACCTTGAACATATGTAGAATACAGTTCAATTAGATGATTATGGTGTCCTAACTATATTTTGTACATCTTTTGTTTATGCTTTTATTCCTTTTCATTTAATTTCCTTTGACACTTAGGATGTGATAGAGCCATAAACAAAGTCCCCATACAACCATCACTTACTGTAGTGCAACAACGCCGCTCATTTGGGAAGAAATGTAATTATATATTTTGTGAGTGTGTGTGTTTGTTGTTAACATCTGCCTAAGTTACTGCCCAGATCTTCCAGTCTGGACAACCAGATGACGGGTCCACAACGGTGATCACCAACCGGACATCCACTGCCCATTCTTGTGGTGGACTGCTCTGCTTTCAGAAAGCCTACCAAGGTCAACCACCAGAGGGTGACTGCAACGATGATCCACAACCAGGGACATCACGTGGTAGTTATTTTTATGTTGGTTTGCAACTTGCAGAATCCTTCCAAGTTGAATCCACCAGAGGGGGACTGTCATAACTCTCCTGTGACGATCTGAAGGATCAGGTTACAGTGTGTCCGCTCTACAGCGTGCTCTCTCTCGTAGAGGGGGAGAGAGGGAAATTGGCTGTTTTATGGTCGGTCATAAAATACGCTGCCCCTATGCTCTGTAGTGTTTGAGATTAGAATGTAAACTGTGGAACACAGAGAGACACTTGGACATCATTTAGGCTAGGTTTTGTGCAGACATCCAAGGGTTTGCGATGTTCAGTAATGAGAACTAATGAGGTAATAATAATGAATTAATTAATAAGCGACTGTTTTGATAAGATATGAAAATATCGGAAGAGTCGATTCGGGAAATAGAGACTCCATAAACATTTTCCCGTGGTGCCCCAACTTACTAGTTAATTAAAGTTTACATGATTAGTTTAATCACGTAATAATAATTACACATAGAGAATTGATTTGATGAAATAACAGTCTTCACATTTAATGATAGTCCAGACACGACACTTGTTAAGCCCATTTTTACTCCTGAACTTATTTAGACTTGCCATACATATACACTGAGTGTACAAACATTAAGAACACCTTCCTAATATTGAGTTGACTGTGTGTATAGTTTTTTGTTGCTAGGTATTACGCCACTTTTGGAGATAGAAAGACAAATATTTTGCTGCACCTGCAATAACATCTGCAAAGCTGTGTCCATGACCAATAAACTTTTGATTTGATAGTACTTGATAAGGCCCTATCTTAAGCCTACTACTCTATGGGGGCTGGGAAACGTATTTGAGATCTTATGTGGTGGAAGCTGCATACACAATAATGAAGAAATTATTGAATATGTAGGTTGGTGTTCTAATCTGAACAGTTTTAATCAAAGTCATTGGTCTCAATAGGTATTGTGATCTTTAATACAAGGTGGTTGATTTCTATCAAGCCAGCTGTCAACAGCCTGCCTTTAACAAATCTATTGAGAACACAACTCCAGCAATGTACAAAGTAGAAAGGAAGGAAGTCTCCCGGACTACGGAGAGATGTACATAGGGGAGCTGCTTTCAAAAGCTAGAGTGCAAGAGGAGCACAGGGTCCCATGTCATATGCCCTCCTTATAATAACTACTGCATTTCTCTCCTCAAACTCTGACTGGTGTGCGGAAGAGGGTATTCTTCAGAAGAGACTGAAGAGGAGAGGCTGTGTGTGGATAAAAAAGTCAGTGTTACAGTCCCATCTCTCCTGTCAGAGGGCTGACACGGGGTGCCCGGGGACCCAGGGCCTTTGGTGCTCGGAGTCTGGACAGTGGCCTAGATTCCCCCCTCCTTCCTCCACATCCCACCTACTATAACTCCTAACCACCATGCTGCAGAGCAGCCCATCTCATCTGTTCTCTAGTGTCATCTTCCTCCCTTCACCCCCCTCCCCAGTTCCTAGTCCCCAACCTTTCTCTCTTTTCTTTCTTTTACAACTGTCAGTTAGCACGAAACCCAATACCGCTAAAAGAAATACAAGGAAGGGCAAAATGTTATGTAAAGAACGATATGTATTCACAAATAAATCAGCTTGCAAACAGAACCAAATCAAAATTCCCCAAAATCAACTCAAATCGGTATTGGCTCAGTCTCTGAAGTACAAATTTAATGCAAAATCAAGTCTCTGTACTAGTTAGCAACAATGTCATCCAATGAAAGTAAATTATGTTCAGTCCCAATGTCCAATAAGGAATCCACAAAAAATGTTTTTAATCCACACATAAATTAAAAAAGGATTGACTTTACCAGTTCAGTTGTTTGTTATACTGTTAAATATATATAAATATTTTAAATAGTCCAGAGACTGAAGAAAAACTAAATGTATAAGTAGGACTTTTAGCTTCCAGCCTTCCACAATTTGTTTATTTTGTTTATTACACAGACAAGACACACTTACATTCCCCCCAGATCACAGTCAACACACATATTTTATATTAAGCATACAATGGAAAATAACTGAAGAAAATATTTTATATTTTTTCCCACACAACTTCAGTGTCACAGGAACATGTGGACCAGCTATCATATGACAAAAAATAGATATTTTTAAAACAGAGCTTAAGTCCACATTTTTGAGAGTTTGTAGGTGCTTGTATGTGATTTAGAGACCTTGGAATCTTCTCTTTCCGATTGTGTAAAGAAATGTAAAACCTGGATGAACCTCTGTAGGACGATTTGAAAAAAGTTACTTTTTTGATCCACACTTCATCTTCTTTTCCGACCTTCACTCCGCTGTGTTAGACATCATGCACATTGATTACTTGCTAGCAAATGTCCTCGGCAACTGCTTTTTTAGTAGCAGCAGTTATCTAAATAGGATAAATTATAGCAAAATATGCTCACCATAAATGTCCAACTATATATTGTTTAATTGTGCATGGGCTCATCTGGAATAGAGAGGCTATACAGTGCCTTCGGAAAGTATTCAGACCCCTTGAGTTTTTCCAATTTTGTTTCCAACTTATTCTAAAATATATTAAATTGGTTTCCCGGGTGGCGCAGTGGTCTAGGGCACTGCATCGCAGCGCTAGCTGCGCCACCAGAGACTCTGGGTTCGCGCCCAGGCTCTGTCGCAGCCGGCCGCGACCGGGAGGTCCGTGGGGCGATGCACAATTGGCCTAGCGTCGTCCGGGTTAGGGAGGGTTTGGCCGGTAGGGATATCCTTGTCTCATCGCGCACCAGCGACTCCTGTGGCGGGCCGGGCGCAGTGCGCGCTAACCAAGGGAGCCAGGTGCACGGTGTTTCCTCCGACACATTGGTGTGGCTGGCTTCCGGGTTGGAGGCGCGCTGTGTTAAGAAGCAGTGCGGCTTGGTTGGGTTGTGTTTCGGAGGACGCATGGCTTTCGACCTTCGTCTCTCCCGAGCCCGTACGGGAGTTGTAGTGATGAGACAAGATAGTAATTACTAGCAATTGGATACCACGAAAATTGGGGGGTAAAGGGGGTAAAATTAAAATTAAAATTATATATATATATATATATATATATTAAATAGTTTTTCCCCTTGTCAATCTGCACACAATACCCTATAATGACAAAGCAAAACCAGGATTTTATAAATTTGTGCAAATTTATATTTAAAAAAACTACTGAAATATCACATTTACATAAGTATTCAGACCCTTTACTCAGTACTTTGTTAAAGCACCTTTGGCAGCGATTACAGCCTCAAGTATTTTGGGGTATGACGCTACAAGCTTGGCACACCTGTATTTGAGGAGTTTCTTCCATTCTTCTCTGCATATCCTCTCAAGCTCTGTCAGGTTGAATGGGGAGCATTGCTGCACAGCTATTTTCAGGTCTCTCCAGAGATGTTCAAGTCTGGGCTCTGGCTGACATTCAGAAACTTGTCCCGAAGCCACTCCTGCGTTGTCTTGGCTTGTGTGCTTAGGGTCGTTGTCCTCTTGGAAGGTGAACCTTCGCCCCAGTCTGAGGTCCTGAGAACCCTGGAGCAGGTTTACATCAAGGATCTCTCTGTACTTTGCTCTGGTAATCTTTGCCTCGATCCTGACTAGTCTCCAAAGTCCATGTCGCTGAAAAACATCCCCACAGCATGATGCTGCCACCATCTTGTTTCACAGTAGGGATGGTGCCAGGTTTCCATCAGAAACACTTGGCATTCAGGCCAAAGATTTCAATCTTGGTTTCATCAGTCCAGAGAATCTTGTTCTGAGAGTCTTTAGGTGCCTTTTGGTAAACTCCAAGCGGGCTGTCATGTTCCCTTTACTGAGGAGTGGCTTCTGTCTTGCCACTCTTGCCACTCTACCATAAAGGCCTCATCAGTGGAGTGCTGCAGAAAATGGTTGTCCTTCTGGAAGGTTCTCCCATCTCCACAGAGGAATTCTGTAAAAAAAAAAGTTAAAAAAAAGCTCTGTCAGACTGACCATCGGGTTCTTGGTCACCTCCCTGACCAAGGCCCTTCTCCCCCGTTTGCTCAGTTTGGCCAAGCGGCCAAACTTCTTCCATTTGGTTCCAAACTTCTTCCATTTAAGAATGATGGAGCCCACTGCGTTCTTGGGGACCTTCAATGCCGCAGACTATTTTTGGTACCCTTCCCCAGATCTGTGCCTCGACACAATCCTGTCTCGGAGCTCTACGGACAATTCCTTTGACCTCATGGCTTGTTTTTTTCTCTGACATGCACTGTCAACTGTGGGACCTTCATGTCATGTCCAATCAATTGAACTTACCACAGGTGGACTCCAACCAAGTTGTAGAAACATCTCAAGGATGATCAATGGAAACAGGATCCACCTGAGCTCAATTTCGAACATTTCTTAAACCTGTTTTTGCTTTGCCATTATGGGATATTGTGTGTAGATTGCTGAGATCTTCTAATTTATTGAATCAATTTTAGAATAAGACTCTAACGTAACAAAATGTGAAAAAGGTAATGAGGTCTGAATACTTTCCAAAGGCACTGTATGTGTAACCTAGCTGAAGAAGCTCATTCATATTAACCCAGCGTTCGTTGACTAAACATTAGGCCTAATATTGTAGTTCAAGTTAGAAACTGATAAATATTAGCCGATTATTTATTAGCTTAATATAAGGGCCTTTAAATATTTACCTGTCAAAGTCAATACACAAGATCAAATGGCAGTGTGCATTCCCCCAGGCTAAATGCATTAAAAGCATTTCTGTAAAGTTTTGTGATTGACAAGGACACGTTTGATGTTGTACAACAATGAATTGTTCATGATTTAATGCGTGCCAATACTGAGGCGTTGTCTGGATTTTAAAACATTACTGCAACCATGACTAACTTGGTTGGAAGAAATAAAAGTACAGGCTTTGTTAACAGCAATACCTTTCAGATATAAAGAAAAGTCTGCAAAAAGTTTGCGGCATGCTAAATTTGGCGGGTTTTAGTCTTGGTGTGAACAGGATATTACTGACAAACCATAGAGATGTATAGAGGACTCTGGAGCCCAAAACCCTCATTTTAGCATGGGCCTCTTGAGGACTTTGAGGACTTTAACCATTTTGAAGATGTCAACTGGGTGGGACTTCCTATGGGTTAAGGAAGGATCACATAATTCCATGCAGGTTATCAGGAGGGATCCGACAATTAATTTGACTTGTGAGCCAATATTCTATAACTGCAGGTGGCATTAAATCGCCAACCTTGGCTTTTTACCTGTTCAAACAACACACTCCAGGTGGCAGTATGCACCGTTTCAGTTTGTTTACAAACTCATAGAAGTAATAGAAGAAGAAAATGTACTACTTCTAAATGGTGGGACTGATACAACATTGCAATCTCTATACATCTCTATGTGACAACCCCACTTCCTATTTTACTCACCCCAGGAAGTGACTATGAGTGTGGCTAGTGAGTGACCAGGGCGGAGCCCACAGTCTATACCCAAACAACCTTGTGGCTTATACTTCCTTTCTTGCTTGCTTTCTTTCTTTTGAAGACAACATTGATGATATAACGTGATGTAGGCCACGTTTTGAGAGCATCACTGTATCCTTCTGACTAAATGCACCTTGCTAAAGCTCAAACAACATTCAAAGGATAACAGTGACAAAAATATGTAATACATGTCATTTTAAAAAATGAGTCATGACACCATGCACCGTGCCACCTCACATCACATCATACATTGTGTATGTGGCTACAGACATTATCATACTATTCTCACTGGCATGTGTAAATGGATCTGTTTTTTGCTGTCTTGTTCGACACCTGTTTTATTTTGATGTGTTGGCAAGCCCTTTGCCAGGCCAGTAACTCCTCACACCTACACTCCTCTTTCATGCTGCCTGCCTTTTCTTCCTCATTCTTGGATGAATCCCCCAGAGATGCATAGTGTGCCTCTTAATTTCCCTAGGGGGGCATGCAGCAAACATACACCAGTGATTTTCCAAGGATTAAACTGAGGGGAAAAATTAAGACAGAGGGGCGATCATGTCATCTACCGAACTACTGCTGGTGGGCCACGGATTCACTTAACTGGCTCCTTCTCTAACTCAATTCCAGTTGAATCCATATTTAGTTTTTCTTTTGTTTGTCTTTTTTTGTTACTTTGGGGTGTTCTTTTGTTTCCTGGGGCTGAGGGCAGTGGAGTGATTTGGAACAGTTTTGCATTGAACAACATGCAGTCAGCGTGGCGGTGTAGTCAAGGTGGGTCTCTGGGGAGACAGAGTGCCACAGTAGGTTTGGTTTGTACAGCCGTCACACACACTTCTGAGGGGTGACGTGCATGGCTGCTCCACTGAGGGAGAGCCTCTGCCATGTTTACTGTCATGTTCCTGGGTATGCTACGTGGCTTCAAACAAATATAGGAATACTGATATTGGGAACGCCACAGGGGAGTCACACAAAACACACATACATATACAAACATGCACACACCAGACAGACATATGTACACACACACACACACACACACACACACACACACACACACACACACACACACACACAAACACACACACACACACACACACACACACACACACACACACACACACACACACACACACACACACACACACACACACACACACTGGTACGCATGCCTGCACGCTCTGAGCTTTATTACCAATAGTTTTTCTTTATGGTTCGCCGTTGGGTCGACTTGTTTACAGCAAGTGGCAATAAAATCGTTGTATTTTGTATGGTACAGTGCAATAACAGTGTACTTACAAATAAGATAACGGTTTGTATAGGGATTGATATTTTTCTATGGACAGGATTTGTAAAAAGGCACTAAGTGAATATGCGAGTTTTTAGCTCCAATTATTACAGAACCTAAATCATGACTTCAATACTCCTGGTTGGGGAAAAATACACAAATGAAAATACATAGGGAATGATGTCTCACTCATGTCCGCTGTTAAGGCTTATAAAAGGATTCCTGTGTAATTTCCTCTGTATCATTGTTTCCATAGTAACATGACCGACACCGACATCTATTAATCGGAGAGATGGTTATGTGGCCAAGAGATGTCTGTGTGAGGCATGTGAAAGCTGACTAAAAAGAAGATAGATTAAATGGGTCTCTAGTATCACAGCTAGTTGGCTACAGTCATAGAATTAGGAATTAGAATACTAGAATGGCCATGAAACTTCTTATGATGGTCCCAAGGTCAGCCATGTTGGTCAGGGAGTTGGTCAATCATGGTTTGCCAGAGTTGTGATAAGATACTGGGTAAAACAATGAATGTGAAGAATGTATCTGCACTGTATGTGTGTAAGCCAGACAGTTTTAGAGGAATGATTCAATACATTTTTCAAATTAACTGCCAATATGCCAACATTCCATTCAAACAACGCAGTCAATCCCAGCCAGGTCACCCGTGAAACAAGTCAGTATTCGACATCCATTCATGTCTGAGGACATCGGGAGATGATGTGGAAACTGGCCACCAGGGAGAACATTGAGGGCTGTTAGTGGAATGGGATGGTGAATGGGTGTAGGCATCTGCCGCTGATTCCTAAGGTTGCAAGTTTGAATCCAGCAATAGAAAGTCGTTTTTTGAGATTTTTGTTTTACGCCTATCCCAAACCTTAACCCATACCTTAACCATTCGGAGTTAATGCCTAACATTAAGATTTCGGAGTTAATGCCTAAACTTAACCCTAAACCTAAACAGGGATGCAAACTTTTCGGCGAAATTCACCGTTTTGAATCCAAAATAGGTGACCGACAGTTGAAGTCGGAAGTTTACATACACTTAGGTTGGAGTCATTAAAACTTGTTTTTCAACCACTCCACAAATTTCTTGTTAACAAACTATAGTTTTGGCAAGTCGGTTAGGACATCTACTTTGTGCATGACACAAGACATTTTTCCTTCGATCTATCTCTGAAAACCATCAAATTTTTCCAATAATTGTTTACAGACAGATAATAACACTTATAATTCACTGTATCACAATTCCAGTGGGTCAGAAGTTTACATACACTAAGTTGACTGTGCTTTTAAACAGCTTGGAAAATTCCAGAAAATTATGTCATGGCTTTAGAAGCTTCTGATAGGCTAAGTGACAACATTTGAGTCAATTGGAGGTGTACCTGTGGATGTATTTCAAGGCCTACCTTCAAACTCAGTGCCTCTTTGCTTGACATCATGGGAAAATCAAAAGAAATCAGCCAAGACCTCAGAAAAAAGTTGTAGACCTCCATAAGTCTGGTTCATCCTTGGGAGCAATTTCCAAACGCCTGAAGGTACCACGTTCATCTGTACAAACAATAGTACGTAAGTATAAACACCATCGGCCCACGCAGCCGTCATACCGCTCAGGAAAGAGACGCGTTCTGTCTCCTAGAGATGAACGTGCTTTGGTGAGAAAAGTTCAAATCAATCCCAGAACAACAGCAAAGGTCCTTGTGACAATGCTGGAGGAAACAGGTACAAAATTATCTATATCCACAGTAAAACGAGTCCTATATCGACATAACGTGAAAAGGCCACTCAGCAAGGAAGAAGCCACTGCTCCAAAACCGCCATAAGAAAGCCAGACTACAGTTTGCAACTGCACATGGGGACAAAGATCGTACTTTTTGGAGAAATGTCCTCTGGTCTGATGAAAAAAAAATAGAACTGTTTGGCCATAATGACCATCGTTATGTTGGGAGGAAAAATGGGGAGGTTTGCTAGCCGAAGAACACCATCCCAACTGTGAAACACGGGGGTGGCAGCATCATGGTGTGGGGGTGCTTTGCTGCAGGAGGGACTAGTGTACTTCACAAAATAGATGGCATCATGAGGAGGAAAATTATGTGGCTGTATTGAAGCAACATCTCAAGACATCAGTCAGGAAGTTAAAGCTTGGTCGCAAATGGGTCTTCCAAATGGACAATGACCCCAAGCATACCTCCAAAGTAGGGGCAAAATGGCTTAAGGACAACAAAGTCAAGGTATTGGAGTGTCCATCACAAAGCCCTGACCTCAATCCTATAGAAAATGTGTGGGCAGAACTGAAAAAGCGTGTGCGAGCAAGGAGGCCTTCAAACCTGACTCATTTACACCAGCTCTGTCAGGAGGAATGTGCCAAAATTCACCCAACTTATTGTGGGAAGCTTGTGGAAGGCTACCCGAAACGTTTGACATAAGTTAAACCATTTAAAGGCAAAGCTACCAAATACTAATTGAGTGTATGTAAACTTCTGACCCACTGGGAATGTGATGAAAGAAATAAAAGCTGAAGTAAATAATTCTCTCTACTATTATTCTGACATTTCACATTCTTAAAATAAAGTGGTGATCCTAACTGACCTAAGACAGGGAATTTTTACTAGGATTAAATGTCCGGAATTGTGAAAAACTGAGTCACAAGTAGTGCACTGGGACTTCACTAGTCCTGTATTAGCGGATCGATATAGCTGATTGTAGCGGGCAAAGCAAATAATTCTGCAAACTTCTACAGATGCACCATTGAGAGAATCCTGTCTGGCTGTATAACCACTGGTACAGCAAATGCACAGTCCGCAACCGCATGGCTCTTCAGAGGGTGGTGCGGTCAGCCCAACGTATCACCGGGGGCACACTGCCTGCCCTCCAGGAGATCTACAGCATTCGGTGTCACAGAAAGGCCAAAAAGATCATCAAGGACCTCAGCCACCCGTGCCATGGCCTGTTCACCCTGCTACCATCTAGAAGGTGGAGCCTGCAAGTGCATCAAAACTGTGACCGAGAGACTGAAAAACAGCTTATATCTCCATCAGACTATTAAATAGTAGCCGGCCTCTGCCCAGTACCCTGCCCTGAACTTTAGTCACTGTTACTAGCTGTCTACCACACGGTACTCAACTCTGCACCTTAGAGACTGCTGCCCTATGTAAATAGTCATTGAACACTGGTTACTTTAATAAGGTTTACATACTGTTTTAAGTGGATTAAACAGTAAGTAAACCTTTGTAAAGTAACCAGTCTTCAATAACTATTTACATACTCTAGGGCAGCAGTCTCTATTCTATTCTACTGTATTCTAGTCAAGGCTCATCCAGTGCCTTGGAAAAGTATTCAGACCCCCTGACTTTTACCATATTTTGTCAGGTTTGTCAGCCTTATTCTAAAATTGATTAAAAAGTATCAAACCATTTTTTTCAATTTTCACCTAAAATGACATACCCAAATCTAACTGCCTGTAGTTCAGGACCTGAGGCAAGGATATGCATATGCTTGATACAATTTGAAAGGAAACACTTTGAAGTTTGTGGGGAAATTAAATTAATTTAGGAGAATATAACACATTAGATCTTGTAAAAGATAATACCATTTATTTTATTTTTTTGTGCCATCATCTTTGAAATGCAAGAGAAAGGCTGTAATATAATATTGCAGTTTAAGCTCAATATAGATTTTGGCCACTAGATGACAGCAGTGTGAGTGCCAAGATTCAGATGAATCCAGTGAAGCATTGCAATACTGGACAATATTTTGTATCAAGTCTGCCCAAATGTGCTGAATTGGTCAATTGACACATTTTCAAGTACATAACTATAGAGAACATACAAAAATGATATGGTAATACAAAATGTAAGTTTACACACTCCCAGGAATGTCATACATGATGGATCAGTAGCTTATACACTAACTTTCACACATACAGTGGGGCAAAAAAGTATTTAGTCAGCCAACAATTGTGCAAGTTCTCCCACTTAAAAAGATGAGAGAGGCCTGTAATTTTCATCATAGGTACACTTCAACTATGACAGACAAAATGAGGGGAAAAAATCCAGAAAATCACATTGTAGGATATTTAATGAATTTATTTGCAAATTATGGTGGAAAATAAGTATTTGGTCAATAACAAAAGTTTATCTCAATACTTTGTTATATACCCTTTGTTGGCAATGACAGAGGTCAAACGTTTTCTGTAAGTCTTCACAAGGTTTTCACACACTGTTGCTGGTATTTTGGCCCATTCCTCCATGCAGATCTCCTCTAGAGCAGTGATGTTTTGGGGCTGTTGCTGGGCAACACGGACTTTCAACTCCCTCCAAAGATTTTCTATGGGGTTGAGATCTGGAGACTGGCTAGGCCACTCCAGGACCTTGAAATGCTTCTTACGAAGCCACTCCTTCGTTGCCCGGGCGGTGTGTTTGGGATCATTGTCATGCTGAAAGACCCAGCCACGTTTCATCTTCAATGCCCTTGCTGATGGAAGGAGGTTTTCACTCAAAATCTCACGATACATGGCCCCATTCATTCTGTCCTTTACACGGATCAGTCGTCCTGGTCCCTTTGCAGAAAAACAGCCCCAAAGCATGATGTTTCCACCCCCATGCTTCACAGTAGGTATGGTGTTCTTTGGATGCAACTCAGCATTCTTTGTCCTCGATGAGTTGAGTTTTTACCAAAAAGTTATATTTTGGTTTCATCTGACCATATGACATTCTCCCAATCTTCTTCTGGATCATCCAAATGCTCTCTAGCAAACTTCAGACGGGCCTGGACATGTGTCCCCCTGCTTAAACCAGTACGTCTGGCACTGCAGGAGTTGAGTCCCTGGCGGCGTAGTGTGTTACTGATGGTAGGCTTTGTTACTTTGGTCCCAGCTCTCTGCAGGTCATTCACTAGGTCCCCCCGTGTGGTTCTGGGATTTTTGCTCACCGTTCTTGTGATCATTTTGACCCCACGGGGTGAGATCTTGCGTGGAGCCCTAGATCGAGGGAGATTATCAGTGGTCTTGTATGTCTTCCATTTCCTAATAATTGCTCCCACAGTTGATTTCTTCAAACCAAGCTGCTTACCTATTGCAGATTCAGTCTTCCCAGCCTGGTGCAGGTCTACAATTTTGTTTCTGGTGTCCTTTGACAGCTCTTTGGTCTTGGCCATAGTGGAGTTTGGAGTGTGACTGTTTGAGGTTGTGGACAGGTGTCTTTTATACTGATAACAAGTTCAAACAGGTGCCATTAATACAGGTAACGAGTGGAGGACAGAGGAGCCTTTTAAAGAAGAAGTTACAGGTCTGTGAGAGCCAGAAATCTTGCTTGTTTGTAGGTGACCAAATACTTATTTTCCACCATAATTTGCAAATAAATTCATTAAAAATCCTACAATGTGATTTTCTGAAGAAAAAAAATCTCATTTTGTCTGTCATAGTTGAAGTGTACCTATGATGAAAATTACAGGCCTCTCTCATCTTTTTAAGTGGGAGAACTTGCACAATTGGTGGCTGACTAAATACTTTTTTCCCCCACTGTATGTTAGAATGCCCAGTCATGTTCATATATTCTCAGACATAAATTACTGCAGTTTAAGACCATCCACAGATTGTACTATACGCCAGTGAAACTGACTATCATGCTATATCATGTTTTGCGGGTACTATTTAATGAAGCTGCCAGTTGAGGACTTGTGAGGATTCTGTTTCTCAAACTAGACACTCTAATGCACTTGTCCTCTTGCTCAGTTGTGCACCGGGGCATCCCACTCCTCTTTCTATTCTGGTTAGAGCCAGTTTGCGCTGTTCTGTGAAGGGAGTAGTACACAGCGCTGTACGAGATCTTCAGTTTCTTGGCAATTCCTCGCATGGAATAGCCTTCATTTCTCAGAACAAGAATAGACTGACGGGTTTCAGAAGAAGGTCTTTGTTTCTGTCCATTTTGAGCCTGTAATCGAACCCACGAATGCTGATGCTCCAGATACTCAACTAGTCTAAAGAAGGCCAGTTTTACAGTTTTCAGCTGTGCTAACATAATTGAAAAATTGTTTTCTAATGATCAACTAGCCTTTTAAAATGATAAACTTGGATTAGCTAACACAACGTGCCATTGGAACACAGGAGTGTTTTTAAATATTTTTAAATATATATTCACAAAAAACGATATGGGGGCTTGCAAATATTTTTGTTTGGTGTAGAGTATTTTATTTTTCTATTTTGTGAAATTGGATATGTGCATGGACTTTTAGTCAAATATTAGTGGTTTTACAGATGCCAAGCATAGCCGAAACCGTAACCTTAAATGGCCCTCAATGACTACAGGCAGAATTTCAAATACATTAATATCAATGACTACTAGACAATTACATTGATGGAAACCACAATCTATCTGCAATATTAAAGCTGATCTACCCCCAACCCCCCAAAAAAAAAAAATAATAATGTTATGTCCCCCCCACTTCTAAAACCAAAGTTGTGCCCCTGGATTTGACCAAGTAATCTCCTCACTTGATGTGTTGTGTTTTTGTGTTATTCTGCAGGTCTGTTTAGTTTGCTGGTACCTCTCGCCACATGGAGGGATGAGGCAGGGAGGGAGAGCAGCCTGGAGTCCCTGCCTGCCAGGAGCTCCCCTGCCTGGCTCAGGGGAAGGTTGGGCTGGATTAGATGGCTGACAGCTGGGCCAGATCTCTGGAGGCACCGGGTGGAAAGGCCCCCTGTCCGACTGCCGCTGCACCAAGTGTCAATTTGAGCATGAAGGAAGGTGCAGGGAGCAGGTGAAGAGAGGGATGGAGGGAGTGAGCGAGCGAGCGAGAGAACAGGGACCACTGGCAGTCCTCTGTGGATTGACATCAGTGGTGCATGGGCCGTGCACACCGTTAGGCATCGAGAAACACACTGTTTATTTAGGAGGAGCTTCCGACTTGGGAGCACAAACGCGCACACACGGACGGCAGACGCGCATGCACAGACACACATGGATAGACAGACAGAGACAAAGCCCACTTACAAGGGTTGAGCTCTGCCCTCTTCTATATGTAAGTCTTGTTGTCGGTAGAAGTGAGTAGAGGAGAAAGTTGCATAGTGACAGCATGTACTTACATTACCTTGTTGTTTAAGTAACACACCCACATATTTTAGATATCGGCAGGTAGCCTAGCCACTGGTTTGAATACCCGTTGAAAAATCTTTCTATGTGCCCTTGAACAAGGCAAATAACCCTCATTTGGTCCAGGGGAACTGTACTACTATGGCTGACCCTGTAAAATAAAACATATCTTTATATTTAGGAACCAACAGCTTAAATAATGCATGGAACTCTTCTTGGGAACCCACAGCTTTTCTATAATGGAAATATAACCCACCTCAGGCAGTATCCTAAACAATTAAGTGCAATCAAGATTACAGACTACTTGAAATTAAACCGTTTCTTGTTTTTAAATCAAGAAAATAATTCACTGAGTGGAAATCTAATCAATTTAACTTGCCAGCCATGGTGGATGCAACGTTATGTTACCTGATTTGACTTTTAACTTTTTTGCATTGTAAAGTTTCTTTGGGGATATTTGACTAGATACGACATATACTTACGCATATGAATAAAGACATGCACTAGTGACACAATTAAAGGGTTTTAGAATGTTAAAGAATAACGATGTACACAATAACATTTCCCCTAATGAGTCCATATTAATCCAATGACATGTATTTCCTGCTCTGAGACGTTGACATCCCTGTGATATGGGCCAGAGAAGGTATTACCCCATGATGGTCTAATGCAATTTATTTTTTTATAAATGAGAGTGGGGTGTGGGTGTTGGGGCAGGGGGTGTGGGTCGGGGGCAGTATGCAAATGTATCCCCTCATTAAACTGAACCACCAGAGAACATTATCTGCGGCTGCTGTTAGGAGGATTGTTTGTGTGCATTAACGAGGTGAGACCATGTCCGCTAACTAATGGCATCCTAATGATCAGGAACTCACAGGCCTTTTCTTTATGCTTAAGTTGTCAGACGGGCATAACACGTATACTATATTGTCAGGAGCTGTATAGAAATCAATTGTGGGCAACTCAAAATGTTTGACAATCATTTGTCACTCCTGTGAACATTTGATTGATGATTCTGTCACTTGAACAAGGGATGAAGTAACTACCATTAGAATAATGTAAATGCATATAAAAGACACCCATTATCACCCTTAAGAGCCCAAAGAGAGTACGATGAAGATGTACCCAGTGATGTACTGACTGATGTAGTCAGAGATGCATTGAGGGATGGAGTATTTGTCTTTCTGCAGCAAAAAATGGAAAACAAAAGTTAGCTTGTTACAATGATAATGACATTACAAACAAATTACATTGTTGCATAGGTTATATAACAAGTTGCCAAAAAAAAGTATGAAATATAGCCTACCCTTGAGTTAAATGACTATTACTCCTAGTGATTAATGATGTTTAGCAGAAGTTCTCAGGAGACTTTATGAGACCATTTGTGTTTGAGATGCTTATCTTTATGGTTTTTAGAGGAGTGAGGAGATTAACCCCATAACTAGCAGACATCTCAGCGTTGATCTCAGCATCATTAGTCCACATTAATAACCCATGCAGAAGGAAATGGCTTTTTTATCATCTTAATGACATGACATCTCAGCTCTCTATCGCAACGCAATGCTCCTCTGAGATGACTGGGTCTCTGACTCTGACGACCTCTAGGAGTCTCTCCCTGTTTGTGTGTGTGTGTGCACATGATCACTGGCACCAGACGTGAGTGCTGCAGCTCTGTGCCAAAACATGGTTATTTACTAACATAACTTAAGCACAGCTGTTGTAACTGCCACCGGTAATTCAGTAAAGGTCAGATGATGTTTTGGACTCTTTTGGTACAGATGTGCCTTGTTGCAATGCTAAAATTGGCATTCAAACCAGCCCTACTCAGTGGCTGAGTCTACCAGCAGCAATGGAGCATTCACGACCCATCCCCAGTTCATCTGGTGGGTGAGGATAACCCGGGTGGATTTTTCTGAGTATGAACATCGACTGTCGCAACATGATTGGAAACAATTCCAGACTCATGAGAGAGCCTTCAGATGGTGGATTCAAATACAGTATTTAAAATGTGTGTGTCATACACACACACTAACAAACACACATGGGCTACCGCTACCCACTCACACTGAAACTAAAAAAAGATGTCATTGCCCATTAGGGAGATGGATTGACAGCAACACAGAATAAATCTTTGTGGCAGACAGTCAGAACAGAAATAGAAATAGAGCGGTACATCAGATAGATTGGTCTCTAGTGTTGATGAAGTTTACCTCAGGGGGAGAGAGTTACCTTTTTAGTAATGAGGACAAACCAGAAACACTTTGTTCTACTAATGAGGAATGATTGGTCTGTGTGTGATACACAAAATCACCATCGAAGAACAACAAACTAAAACATTTAGGATACAGAGCCCCAACAGCACAACCACAGTAATATTTCCCTGCAAAACCACACTGTATAGATCTTTTTATTGAAAGTATGAGCCCCACCTGGTGGCTTTAGCCTTATAATACTGTATAGCCTATGTGCGGTTTGGTGCTGAGCCGGGGAATAATGCATGGTATCTGTATCTATGCAGAACATACAGTAGCACCCTAACTGATGTGGCCAGAGCTGTAGCACTAACATGTCATTCTATCTTTAATTAACACTGGATCATATTACGGCCACATGAATCTTCATGTGGCCATCTTTGTTTTGGTATTTTAATCCCCCGTTAAACTTCCATTAAAAACTAAATTATGTTTAATTAGATCAATAAACGTTATGTAGAATCAGGTTGGTAGGGAGGGAGGCAGGGAAGGAAACCAATTGTCTAGTTTCCATTACACAGTTTATCATCAAAGATTAGCTTGTGCTAATTATGCTAGCAGTGCTTAGTCAGACCAGGCCACCAGAGACTGATAACACAAGACTGCAGGGTTCCTTCTTCAACATCTCATTGGATACATGATGATATGCAATCCTAGATGCATAGCTGGAATATGTTGCTGCAGGATATGACGGTTGTGTGTTGTGATTTTGAACCTGGTACAGCATTAGAGTGGTATTGCTAATCAATGCAATGCATTATGGGTTGTATAAATCATCCTCTGGCACCTGGTCTATAGGTCATTAACATAAAAGTCACCAAGGAACGATGAGTGGCCAGACTGACACAGTCATATACTGTAGCAATATAATGTCTGCACCATATAGATACATTGTAGAAATACACCACAGAAATGATAGTTATATGGAATGGGGAAAAAATGCTTGAAGTTGACTCTAGAGATTTATTCATTTTTGATGATGTAGAACTTGAGATCAACAATTCCTAGTCAGTATTTGACTCAAAGACCACATTATCATTTAGTTTTCTAATGACATTGTGTGATGGCTCAAATGACAAACCAAAACGCAAACATCGTCAGACCACCGGAGATGCTGCTAAAATATTTTGATGCAAAGAGAGAAGTTACTGTTCAGATTTTTAATTGAGCAGGCATTTATTCTGCCTGAAAAGGCGTCTTTCTGGGAAAGTGCACACGCAAGCATTTGTAACCTGAGCCCTGTTACAGAAGGGGGACCATCTGAAGACTCACAGGCCCTTTGATGTCTTTTGAAAAACGGCATAATGCATGTGTAATTAATAAACCATTTGCATATGATGAACTGGGGCACTTAGTCAATGTTCTCGGGATACAAATACCTGAGGAACACAATAACAACAGAAAACATTTAAAAAAGGGAGTCTCCGCAAAAAAATACATATCTATGGCTCGCTTTGGAATTACAAATACATTAGCAGCTAATTATGTTCTAATTGCCAATATTTTAGCAGGTGTTTGTACTTAACCAGCGCTAAAGCCCTGGTGGAACGAGCTCATCAGGGTTACTCTCAGGTGAATCTGCTCTGTGGTCTTCCGTCGATAAGATGGGATACGATGGAACAGTCATTTACAATCATATTAGGCCACAAGCATTAAGAGTCTACCGGTATTCACATTTGAGAATTGATGATGGAATGAGAACGTATGATAATGAAACAGTCATTAGTAATTTTACTACTACGACTACTATGAACAGTGAACAGTGATTTCTATATTATTCTATAATTTTGTACTTACCTGTCTCTGTTGGAGTGGCCCAGGATCCTAGAATCTTTAAAGGGGAAGAAATAGGTTTAGTAACTATGACAGTTCCATCTGACCTTTGCCACCATTCCTAAAATGTTGCTAGTTGTTTGGGAGAAAATGTTGATTAATTCTACTTAGATTCTCCCTCAATATCAAGAAGAGTAATGAAGAAGCTTTTGTAAAATATTTTCACAGCAATTTAAAACTCACTCTCTTTAAGAGGAAGCCAGCCCGATCCCTTCACCTAATCAAACAGAAAAAGTAATCCAACCCAGAGCTTGATTAAATATTGAGTTTAGGAGTTTAAGATAACTTTCTTCTATTGGCCCCGCTGGCATTTGGCAGAAAGGGGTGCGTCAAACTCCCATAATTCCCCTGTGACGGTCCTCTCTGGAAGAAAGAGCTGAGCAAGCAGCTGCCTGAGCTGAACATTTCATGGAGGAGGAGAAAATGGACCACAAGCCAGACATCATTAGAGTATTTTTTTTCTACTTTCTCTACTGCTAAGCTGAGTTCATTGGAGTGGATGGGGTCTTCAGACAGAGAGAAATGCAAGGCAGACAACACCTGGGGTTGGTTGAATTTCTTTCTTGCCAGACGCAGGCCAGGCAGACCATGATGCTGTTTTGTCTCCTACTTGTGTCAGCAGTGTGTCAGTACTAATATTACAGGATATCTATATCTATTGTTATGATTATCACTGGGACTGTTATCATGTCCATCATCTGTAATTATATTTATCAGTTTCTCTAGAGACCCTTTGACATTTTACTTTCTGGTTTTAGGACAGAGTCTTAAAGTATCTTCCTCCCAGTTGCTAAAACTGTCCCCAATGTTACATCAAATATCAGTTCAACTTTTCTCCACATCCTTTTTTGATTTTTTTGGTCTATCTTTCCCTACACTCACCATTGTATTGTTCGACCTTGAATGAGATGCTGTCAGGCAGCTTTTTAGAACATAAGCACTGCCGTTTCCCATAATCCTCTGGGAGTGTTGAGGTGAGAGCTGTGGCCCAGTAGCACTCCGAGTGGCTGGCAGCGGATCAAAAGCAAACGAGGTTCCCGAGCTCATTCCAATTATAACAGCACACACTATCAACTACAAATACAAACAGCACGTAAGTGATAGCGCTTGTGGCCTAGAGGAATGCTGCCAGAAAGCAGGCAGCATGCTAATCAGACTACCTCTTGCCATGGGCTATTTAGGGAATAGCCTCTCTCATCCCACCAATTCCCCATGCCAAAGCCAGGAAAAAAAGAAAGAACAGGAAAAAAGAGGGAAGTTAATTTCCTGTGGTACCTACACAATCCAAGGACAATATATTAGAAAATGAATCTTTATCTTTTGCTCTTGGCCGATATCCATATTAATTACTACAAATACACAAATCAAATGTCTCTCCGGGAAATTGATGTTTGGGTTGCGCTTTATAATAACTCCAGGTAATAAAGCATTTATAATGGATTAGTAAACAGTTTATTCATCATTTATTAATTATTACTCCCACATTTGTAAATGTTAGTAAGCTAGTTATTCACACCTTTAAAAACAACTTTTAAGTGTTTAATAATGATTAATAAGCTCATTCATAAGATGTTTAATATAGGTCCTTATAAACCATTGACTAGTTAAGTATTTTTTACAGAGCAAGAGGAAAAGTACATTATAGTGTCTAGTTTGAGAAACAGACGCCTCACAAGTCCTCAACAGGCAGCTTCATTAAATAGTACCTGCAAAACACCAGTCTCAACGTCAACAGTGAAGAGGCGACTCCGGAATGCTGGCCTTCTAGGCAGAGTTCCTCTGTCCAGTGTCTATGTTCTTTTGCCCATCTTAATCTTTTCTTTTTATTGGCCAGTCTGAGATATGGCTTTTTCTTTGCAACTCTGCCTAGAAGGCCAGCATCCCGAAGTCGCCTCTTCACTGTTGACGTTGAGACTGGTGTTTTGTGGGTACTATTTAATGAAGCTGCCTGTTGAGGACTTGTGAGGCGTCTGTTACTTACAACCTCATGCTAATCACATTAGCCTACGTTAGCTCAACCGTCCCGCGTGGGGGACACTGATCCCGTAGAGGATAAGGACCTATATTAAACATCTTATGAATGGAGTAATAATTAATAAATCATGAATAAACTATTTACTAATTCATTATAAATGCTTTATTACCTGGAGTTATTATAAAGTGCTTGTTCTTATGTTATTCATTTGATGACTGTCTAAAGGTGATCCATGACAGAGGAAAATATACATGGGCTAGATGAAATATTCATTTGACAAATGACTTGCACAACACAGGCCTTCATTCGATCCTGTGGCAAAATATAACATTTGGAAAAAGGGAGCTACTTATTCATTTACAGACCAGTAAACACTGTTTATTACTATATAGTTACTTATTAAAATAATTAGCTCCTAAGCATCATATTCTTGGTGTGCCACACAGTGCTGTGATTTATAGTTTGTGGTGTTGTTTTGAAAAGGGAGAACGGGAGATAGAGATATAGGAGGATGCGTGGAGGAGAGGAGCAGTTTCTCGCGGACAACCCATCGGAGCTTGGCGTCTCTCCAGAGCCACGCAGGGGCGGTGGAGTACAGCGGGAGTCTGGGCGCGAAGCACACATTGTGCACCGCGGGACCCCAACAACCCCGGCCCGAAGGCACAACTCTCAAGGACGTCGAGAACTGGGGCAGAGAACTTCCTAGCTTCACACTGCTACAGTAGGGCAGGATGCGGGATGGAGAGAGAGAGAGAGAGAGAGTGAGAAAGAGAGAAAGAGAGAGGGAGGAAGAGAGAGAGAGAAAGAGAGAGAGAGCTAGAGTGAGAGAGAGTTTCCAAACTGTTTTTCCTTTATTGATGATAGACCATAGGAGATATGCATGGTTTTTGGATCTATTGACCAGTAACTCCTATCTGAGACATTGTCTCTTAGGGATCCGATCCCGTTACCGGGATCAAATTCGACAACATCCGGTGAAGTTGGAGAGCGCCAAATTCAAATGACAAAATCGTAATATTAAACATTCATGAACATACAACTGTCTTACATAATTTAAAAGCATGACTTCTTGTTAATCCAACCGCGTTGTCAGATTTCAAAAAGGCTTTACAGTGAAAGCATACCATGCGATTATCTGAGGACAGCACCCCACATCAAAATACTTTTTCAAACCAGCACAGGCATCACAAAAATCACAAATAGAGATAAAATAAATCACTTACCTTTGAAGATCGTCCTCGGTTTGCAATCCCAAGGGTCCCAGCTACACAATGAATGGTCGTTTTGTTCGATAAAGTCCTTTATATCCAAAAAAGTCTGTTTAGTAGGCGCCATTGATTTCAGTAATCCACTCGTTCAACATGCATACAAACAAATCCAAAAAGTTACCGGTAAAGTTCGTCCAAATAAGTCAAACGATGTTTCTAATTAATCCTCAGGTACTCTAATATCTAAATAAACTATCAAATTTAAGACGGAGTAGTATGTTCAATAGGGAAGATAAATAACAAATGAGCACACCTCATTCGCGCCTCGTTGCAATTCGCACCTCGTTGCAATTCAACGGCTCAGACACAAGAGGTATGTGGCAGGGTCTACAGTCAATCACGGATTACAAAAAGAAAACCAGTCCCGTCGCGGACCAGGATGTCTTGCTCCCAGACAGACTAAATAACTTCTTTGCTCGCTTTGAGGACAATACAGTGCCACTGACACGGTCCGCTACCAAAACCTGCGGACTCTCCTTCACTGCAGCCGACATGAGTAAAACATTTAAACGTGTTAACCCTCGCAAGGCTGCAGGCCCAGACGGCATCCCCAGCCGCGTCCTCAGAGCATGCGCAGACCAGCTGGCTGGTGTGTTTACGGACATATTCAATCAATCCTTATCCCAGTCTGCTGTTCCCACATGCTTCAAGAGGGCCACCATTGTTCCTGTTCCCAAGAAAGCTAAGGTAACTGAGCTAAACGACTACCGCCCGGTAGCACTCACTTCCATCATCATGAAGTGCTTTGAGAGACTAGTCAAGGACCATATCACCTCCACCCTACCTGACACCCTAGACCCACTCCAACTTGCTTACCGCCCCAATAGGTCCACAGACGACGCAATCGCAACCACACTGCACACTGCCCTAACCCATCTGGACAAGAGGAATACCTATGTGAGAATGCTGTTCATCGACTACAGCTCAGCATTTAACACCATAGTACCCTCCAAACTCGTCATCAAGCTCGAGACCCTGGGTCTCGACCCCGCCCTGTGCAACTGGGTACTGGACTTCCTGACGGGCCGCCCCCAGGTGGTGAGGGTAGGTAACAACATCTCCACCCCGCTGATCCTCAACACTGGGGCCCCACAAGGGTGCGTTCTGAGCCCTCTCCTGTACTCCCTGTTCACCCACGACTGTGTGGCCATGCACGCCTCCAACTCAATCATCAAGTTTGCGGACGACACTACAGTGGTAGGCTTGATTACCAACAACGACGAGACGGCCTACAGGGAGGAGGTGAGGGCCCTCGGAGTGTGGTGTCAGGAAAATAACCTCACACTCAACGTCAACAAAACAAAGGAGATGATTGTGGACTTCAGGAAAAAGCAGAGGGAGCACCCCCCTATCCACATCGACGGGACAGTAGTGGAGAGGGTAGTAAGTTTTAAGTTCCTTGGCGTACACATCACGGACAAACTGAATTGGTCCACCCACACAGACAGCGTTGTGAAGAAGGCGCAGCAGCGCCTCTTCAACCTCAGGAGGCTGAAGAAATTTCACCAAAAGCATTCACAAACTTCTACAGATGCACAATCGAGAGCATCCTGTCGGGCTGTATCACCGCCTGGTACGGCAACTGCTCCGCCCACAACCGTAAGGCTCTCCAGAGGGTAGTGAGGTCTGCACAACGCATCACTGGGGGCACACTACCTGCCCTCCAGGACACCTACAGCACCCGATGTCACAGGAAGGCCATAAAGATCATCAAGGACAACAACCACCCGAGCCACTGCCTGTTCACCCCGCTATCATCCAGAAGGCGAGGTCAGTACAGGTGCATCAAAGCAGGGACCGAGAGACTGAAAAACAACTTCTATCTCAAGGCCATCAGACTGTTAAACAGCCACCACTAACATCGAGTGGATGTTAATAATAATGGAAATTGATGGAAATTGATCAAAAATGTATCACTAGCCACTTTAAACAATGCCACTTAATATAATGTATATGTATATACTGTACTCTATATCATCTACTGCATCTTGCCATCTTTATGTAATACATGTATCACTAGCCACTTTAAACTATGCACTTTTATGTTTACATACCCTACATTACTCATCTCATATGTATATACTGTACTCGATACCATCTACTGCATCTTGCCTATGCCGTTCTGTACAATCACTCATTGATATATCTTTATGTACATATTCTTTATCCCTTTACACTTGTGTGTATAAGGTAGTAGTTGTGGAATTGTTAGGTTAGATTACTCGTTGGTTATTACTGCATTGTCGGAACTAGAAGCACAATCATTTCGCTACACTCGCATTAACATTTGCTAACCATGTGTATGTGACAAATAAAATTTGATTTGATTTGATTCACGCGCACATCAAGACTACTTTTCTAATGAGGGACACCTTGGATAAACTACAACTACTTGTTCGTTTTTCAAGAAACAAGCCTGAAACCCTGTCTAAATACTGTTGACATCTATTGGAAGCCATAGGAACTGCAATCTGGGTCCTATTTATTTGTATATCCCATAGACTAGCATTGAAATGGCCTGTGACCTCCAAAATAAATTTCCGGATGGATTTTCCTCGAGTTTTTGCCTGCCATATCAGTTCTGTTATACTCACAGACATTATTTAAACAGTTTTAGAAACTTCAGAGTGTTTTATATCCAATGCTACCAATTATATGCATATCCTAGCTTCTGGGCCTGAGTAACAGACAGTTTACTTTGGGCACGTCAGTCATCCGAACTTCCGAACACTGCCCCCTAGCCCTAAGAGGTTTAATGACACTTGATGAAATAAATGTCTTGAATCTAATTTTGCCTTATAGACCATACAATAGTTCCCTAATTTCTTATTATTATGCAGTCTAGACACAGCTGTGTGTGTGTGTGTGTGTGTGTGTGTGTGTGTGTGTGTGTGTGTGTGTGTGTGTGTGTGTGTGTGTGTGTGTGTGTGTGTGTGTGTGTGTGTGTGTGTGTGTGTGTGTGTGTGTGTGTGCTTGCTTACCTGTGTGTATTTAACTCATCTGAAAATGTAAATTACAGCTTAATGTTTTACTTACTACTTAGCCAATGCATGACTATAGTTTTCACAACTCGACAACTTCCAAAAACACGAGTGTTTTGTAACACGCTAACACGTTTGTGTACTTCCATGGCTTTAAGAAGTTCGATTTTTCTCTAGAGTTCAGGATTTATGGCAACCTTCCAGAACACATATTACACCAGTGAAGAAGTCATGCATGCCTCTAGAATATTCTCCCTGTATGAAGACTTACTTAATCTATTACTTTGACTTTTTAGTTGACCAAAGGGCCTCAACGGTGCATCTCCTGCAAACTCTGTTCTGGCCGGATATCTTGACTTCAATCCAGGTAGTCATTGTAAGTGCTCTTCATAAGCAATTCTCTTCATCCCTGTATGAAGAGAGAGGCCTGTTTGATGACATTTCGAATAGACACTACACTGAAAAAAGAGAAACAAGATCCAATGGTACAGAGGTGCTTTAATTCTAAAGGGCCCAGCCCAGCCATGGACACCGTGTTCTCCCTCCTCCTCACCCCCTTTTCCCCTCCCTCCTCCCCCCTCTCAGGAGCACGTTGTCAGTGGGTCAGCAGCCGCTCTCTCTCCTCATCACAGGGGGCTGAACCACACTGTGCCGAGATGGAGTACCCCCAACCAGACAGAGTACCCCGACCAGACCTGGCCACATCGACCCATGCTACCAACCTGGCCCTCTAATGGAAGTCCTGGGCATCCAGATGCCTCTCCCCGTCCCTCTGGCCCAAATGGGGGCATCAAGTAGGGCTCTACTCATCATCCTGACCAGCGGGCCCCCTCTACCCTCCTCAACCCCCCTTCCTTCTCCCCAGGCCAGCCTTTTTGGGAACATTGTGGGCAGATGTGTCCAGATGAGTATGTTCTAATTTCTTAGCCAGGTTAATGCTCAGCCAGAGGCCCTGGAGAATCGATAGCTTTATTTCCCTAAAACGCCAGCATGGCGAGAGGTGACTCACAGGGCACTTTTAATATCGCCAGCGTCCCAGTGTGTCCCAGTGAGGACTGGGCCATATCGATCATGCCACACTGGAAATACGTGCGCCTTCTGGGGAAGGATCTATTTGTGTCACCCTGGGCTGAGATGGGGGCTCTGCTGGAGGAGGAGAGAGCCCAGCCAATGGAGGATGCCAAAAACATCAAAACAGCCATGTTTACAGATTACCCAAAGGGAAAGCAAATTACTGCAATTATGCAGGCTGTGGGAATACTGATATCAACATACCTGCTATTTCTCCCAGAGATACAACTTTTATGAGAATAGAACACAAACAAAAACAGCACACTGTTCATTTGATTTGACGGCTAAACGGCAATAAACATGGTGGTTGGTTTTAACTAAGTGAAGCCCCACACGTCATATGTATTGAAATGAATCATTTGTTGTTGGAGATCACACGGTTGTGCACACTAACTTCAACTCACTAACACACATTTCAGTTGATTTACTGGTAAACATCATTGTTAAGCCGCCATGCATTTCGGTATATTGGATATGTTTTTTGATCATTTTCCAGGAATAATGATGTATATAGATACTTTATTTATTACTGCAATTCCTATCTTTTCCCAGGCAGTGCCAACTGATCACCAATGAAACACCCTAACATGCTTCCCAGAAAATGTGACAGATCTATCATTGTAATATTCATCTGTTCATACAGAATACATTTCCATATGATGGGCCTTTGTTGTGGGCTGTATGTGTGCCATATTCATGACACAGACCATAATAGTCTAAATCCTCTTCTGTTCCCCTGAGAGACCACAGAGGACAATGTCATGTCCAATTATCTGGCTACACTATAGAGATAAATCACAACTCATGTCAAGAGGCTACAATCTACGCTACACACATGCACACAAGCACACGTGCACTCTCACCAAGGCCAGGTTGTAGAGGACAACAGATATTAACATTGATAGAACACATTCTCCTGAGGTGCTCCCAGGTCATGTATGGATTGGACAGGCAGACTGGATTGGCTGGGCTTTTTTTTAAAGATAAATTGACATAGACGATTTCGAGGAGCTATACTGTTAGAGATCGAAATTGTTTGAGCAAAATGTGTTATGTTTATTGATTTTGTGATGGCATGTAGGTATTTAAATTTATGGCAGATCAGGAATACAATTTCCTCCTAATTGAGTCAGAATAATCACTAGATGTGCTTCCAGGTCACCAAGTTCACCAACACCTGATATTCAGAGTCTAACAGCAAAATCCACTAAACTATCAACTAACAATGCCTAGCCGATAAATCAATCAATGTTTCTCTCTCCTCGTCGTGCTGTTTGGTTTGTGATAGCTGCTCGTGGTTGGGTGGGTGGACTCTATGAAGGGTAGGCTACCTTAGCCGGGCACAACCCAGTGCCACCTCACCCTGAAGTGGTGCAGAGCTCCGGCCCAATAAAGCAGGCTGCCTCCCCAGGGCCCCTCCCTCAAGCCTCCAGTCAACGCTTGTTTTGCACCATTTATTTAGTGTGACACATCTCCAATTAAACTGTGGAGGCTGCTGCATTTCCTCCATAACTACCTCTTATTCCTCCCCATAGACTTTCTGTCACACTGAGAGAGGGATGGAAGGTGGGCGAGAGAGAGAAATGGAGAGAGAGAGATCACATCTTGCCTGCCAGCTATATGATCAAATAGTCATTTTCCCCTCAGTGGTTAGAAGCCTCGCCTGAAAGGTGCCTTGAATTATAATTATCAAAATATTGAACAAGATAATCTTCTGAAATAATACTGTCAACTTGACACCTGAGAAGACACTGCATATACACTGAACAAAAAAACAAACGCAACATATAAAGTGTTGGTTCCATATTTCATGAGCTGAAACAAAATATCCCCGAAAATGTCCATACGTACAAAAAGCCTATTTCTCTCAAATTTTGAGCACAAATTTGTTTACATCCCTGTTAGTGAGCATTTATCCTTTGCCAAGATAATCCATCCACCTAACAGGTGTGGCATATCAATAGGCTGGCATGCTGACTGCAGCAATGTCCATCAAAGCTATTGCCAGAGAATTGAATGTTCAATTCTCTACCATAAGCCACCTCCAACATTGTTTTAGGGAATTTGGCAGTACATCCTACCGGTCTCACAACCGCAGACCACGTGTATGGCGTTGTGTGGGGGAGCGGTTTGCTAATGTCAACATTGTGAACAGAGAGCCCCATGGTGCCGGTGGAGTTATGATATGAGTAGGCATAAGCTACAGACAATAAACACAATTGCTTTATATTGATGGCAATTTGAATGCACAGCATTCAGCATTATTAATGCACGGCCACATGTCGCGAGGATCTGTACACAATTCCTGGAAGCTTAAAATGTCCCAGTTCTTCCATGGCCTGCATACTCACCACATATGTCACCCATTGAGCATGTTTGGGATGCTCTGGATTAGGGCTGTGGTGGTCATGAAATTTTGTCAGCCGGTGATTGTCAAGCAAATAACTGCCAGTCTCACAGTAATTGACCATTAATTAACATAAGAACATTTAGCATCTCCTGGCTTCCACGCATAGCCTACACGCCACTGATGCAGACCTTTGGAACATCTACATTTTAAAAAGTAAAAAAAATCCATGAAATATAACCTACACCATCACAATATATCTATTATTTATTTTAGACAGTTCTAAAGAAACATGACATGAAGAAAATGTTGTCTATTTCAGAAGAACAGAATAGCATATTCTGAGTTGTCCTTATGTTAGGTCCTGATCTGGCTATGCCATATGGCTGTGGGCTACACTAGTTAATTTAGTAGACAAGATTTGCTTAGAATTCCATGGCATTATTTTATAGTATGAAGAAAACAATTGAACATAGCTGAATAAAATAGAAAGGATATTTTCTCCAAATGATATGAGGGAGTGCGCACATGTGGCTATTCTGTGTTGAGCGGTTAAAACAGGTACTCCTATATGCTTAATTTAAAGTTATTTATGTAACTTTAGTTGTGATACAAACGTTGGGCTATATGTTTTACATTCTAAGGCTGCATGATGCGACTCTAATGATGATTTGAAAAAAGTTGCATGGAAGGCAACACTTTATCAGTCTCTCATTCACAATTTAACAAGCACTTGACAATGCCTCAAATTTCCCGGCTGCATCCCCTGTGTACGCCTTCTAAAAAAATCCATGCCTTTTGCGGCCAGTGGCCGTTGTGCCCTTAGGCTGAATACAATAATTAGAATTCCATTCTCCCAGCTGCGTGCTAAAGCTCCTCTCATGCACATGGCTCTCAGTCACGTGATTGGGTCTTTCTACAAGTGAAGGCAGACACATCCGGGATGCATCTGTGTGTGTCCTTATCCAATTCAGAGGCGCATAGTGAAGATATTGGAAGAACTGTCCACATTTACTTTTCGTCAGCCAACAAGTTGAGTAGGCTTAACGAACAGCAAAAGCACTAGCCCATGTCAATCTACTATCCCCCATAGTACAAAAGTTTACCTATTCTATTCTGTGCGATAAATAAATATTCCAAACATAGTCTGGGACAGTTGTGGGATGCGATAGATCGCAAATTAATACAACCACTAGCATCAAAAAACAGTTTTAAGCAACGAGCCTGACGCAACAGATGAGAATGTTTAGCTTAAAATGTTGATAAACTATGAGGCTATTTTTTCACATTATATGCGCAGCAATGTGCACACGACAGTAGGCTATAGACATGTATGTTCTATTAGCAGGAAAACACCATTGTCAAAAGTTGCCAGAAATGCAATTATGCATGTAATGCTTTCATTATAAAGCTGCATTTTTACTGTGAAAATGATCTTCCCCAAAACTTGAAACTCACGTGCTTCATATGTATGCCAGTTAGGCTCTACACACGATGTAAAGTGGATTAAAGTGCTTAATTTTAATAAGTTATTTGGCCACTTTGGTTGTGAAACATATAGGCCTATGGGCTACATGAGGTGTGCAACTATGATTTGAAAAGGTCACACAAAGAAAAGTCATGCACTGTTTGGCTTAAACTGGGCATCATTCACAAGTGATAATATATCCTTCACAAGTGCTAGGCTAATATTGTCACCCATCACATTATTCTTTATTTAATCTTGTCTTTACAAATAATAAATAATATATGTGTGAAATTTGTTTGATTTAAAATAGACCATTATCATGCACCTGTCTCGAAACAGGGGCAACGGAAAAGAATAGGTCATCTATGCACTTAAATGAAAAATGCTTTTCAGTGGTTAATTTTCATGCCAGCCAGGTAAGCTGTTGTAAAGAGAAGCAATGTGCTTAATATTAGGAAAGTTGAGAATTAAATATAGTAAGCCTAGCCTATAGAAAGCTGATGGGATCCTCCTCTTTTTAATAGAGGCCATCACTCTGTTTTCTAAAGCAAGTGCATAGCCTATAGAAATGCTGCGCAACAATAGCCAAGTGCATAGCCTATATAAATGTTGCGCAACAATAGCCCATGGGCACCCATGAAGTGTTTGATATATTTGCATTGATGTCAGAGTGATTAGAGGGACAATAGAGTGCTGGTTACCAGGCATTTAGCAAGTTTGTAGGCTACTTATGACCATCAGCAGCATCAAAGCATTCCGCCAATATCCAGCAACTTCGCACAGCCATTAAAGAAGAGTGGGACAACATTCCAGAGGCCACAATCAACAGTCTGATCAACTATATGCGAAGGAGATGTGTCTAGCTGCAGCAGACAAATGGTGGTCACACCAGATACTGACTGGTTTTCTGATCCATGCCCCTACTTTTTTTTAAAAGGTATCTGTAACAAACAGATGCATATCTGTATTCCCAGTCATGTGAAAACCATAGATTAGGGCCTAATGAAAGTATTTTAATTGATTGATTTCCTTAATTGAACTGTAACTCAGTAAAATCTTGGAAATTGTTGCATTTTGCGTTAATATTTTTGGTCAGTAGTATTTGTCCTCTTTTATACCTCTTGCCTTATAGTCCATGGATGAAAAGGTACTGAATTAACATTTATGATTGATCAAATGATATCTTTACTTCATGCCAAAAACAAGCGTGCTACAGTTAATTAGTGCTAAATGTAAGGGGTACTCTTGCCATACATCATTTACTTATATGGATTACGAACTGTTTCTTCGGCTCTCCCCATAGGAGAAGCCTTTTAGGTTCCAGTTAGAACTATTTTGGGTTCCATGAACCAAAAGGGTTCTATCTGGAACCAAAAAGGGTTCCTCAAACTGTTATCCTATGGTGACAGCTGAAGAACCCCTTTAGGTGCTAGATAACATCTTATTTTTTAAGTGTGGGGTCATTTTGACCCCAAGAAGAAACTATTCGAAAAAGCATCAATCATAGCATAATAGAAACGTAATGCTAATGAAAACATCATTAGGCATGTAAATAATGTTATCTGACATTTTTCTTAAAGAACCGAAACAGACTGTTATTTTTAGCAAACTTTCAGATAATTTGCATATTCTGTCAAAAGAAAATATATGCTATATTTTTCCCTTATATAATGTGCAGCTTTTTTCCAAAGTACAATCTCTAATCGCAACAAAAAGCAGATTTACCATCATTTGATTGTAGTATCATTTAGTATTTTTTTCTTCATATTTATGTGGTAAAAGCGACTGCCATTTAAAGAGCCAGTTCACAAAATTTGAAATACACAGTTGAAGTCGGAAGTTTACATACACTTAGGATGGAGTCATTAAAACTTGTTTTGAAACCACTCCACAAATTTCTTGTTAACAAACTATAATTTTGTTAAGTCGGTTAGGACATCTACTTTGTACATGACACAAGTAATTTTTCCAACAATTGTTTACAGACAGATTATTTCACTTATAATTCACTATATCACAATTCCAGTGGGTCAGAAGTTAACATACACTAAGTTGACTGTGCCATTAAACAGCTTGGAAAATTACAGAAAATGATGTCATGGCTTTAGAAGCTTCTGATAGGCTAATTGACATCATTTGAGTCCATTGGAGGTGTACCTGTGGATGTATTTCAAGGCCTACCTTCAAACTCAGTGCCTCTGCTTGACATCATGGGAAAATAAAGAGAAATCCGCCGAGACCTCAGAAAAAAAATTGTAGGACTTTACAAGTCTGGTTCATCCTTGGGAGCAATTTCCAAATGCCTCAAGGTACCACGTTCATCTGTTCAAACAATAGTACGCAAGTAATAACACCATGGGAGCATGCAGCCGTCATACCGCTCAGGAAGGAGACGCGTTCTGTCTCCTAAAGATGAACGTACTTTGGCGCAAAAAATGCAAATCAATCCCAGAACAACAGCAAAGGACCTTGTGAAGATGCTGGAGGAAACAGGTACAAAAGAATTTATATCCACAGTAAAACTAGTCCTATATCGACATAACCTGAAAGGCCGCTGAGCAAGGAAGAAGCCACTGCTCCAAAACTGCCATAAAAAAGCCAGACTACAGTTTGCAACTGCACATGGGGAAAAATATCATACTTTTTGGAGAAATGTCCTCTGGTCTGATGAAACAAAAATAGAATTGTTTGGCCATAATGACCATCGTTATGTTTGGAGGGAAAAGGGGGAGTCTTGCAAGCCGAAGAACGCCATCCCAACCGTGAAGCATGAGGGTGGCAGCATCATGTTGTGGGGGTGCTTTGCAACAGGAGGGACTGGTGCACTTCACAAAATAGATGGCATCACCCTGACCTCAATCCTATAGAAAATGTGTGGGCAGAACTGAAAAAGCGTGTGCAAGCAAGGAGGCCAACAATCCTGACTCAGTTACACCAGCTTTGTCAGGAGGAATGGGTCAAAATTCACCCAACTTATTGTGGAAAGCTTGCGGAAGGCTACCCGAAACGTTTGACCCAAGTTAAACAATTTAAAGGCAATGCTACCAAATACTAATTGAGTGTATGTAAACTTCTGACCCACTGGGAATGTGATGAAAGAAATAAAAGCTGAAAATAATAATTCCCTCTACTATTATTCTGACATTTCACATTCTTAAAAAAGATTGATGATCCTAACTGACCTAAAACAGGGACATTTTACTAGGATTAAATGTCAGGAATTGTGAAAAACTGAGTTTAAATGTATTTGGCTTAGGTGTATGTAAACTTCCGACTTCCAAAAAGTGATTCATTCATGAATCCTGAGAGACATTGCCCAAAAATCCACCCTCAGATTATGTTTAACTAAATATTGTCTCCTGAGCAACCTTGACTCAAATAAATACTTTTTTAGATTTGCCCTAGAATAACCAACACACCTCTGTGTATTCAGATCATATTTGAGTTTTGTATTGCAGTTCTATCAAGTATGTCCACCATTGGCAAATTTTTATATGCACAAAAATAAGGTATTTTTTGTTTTGTGCAGTCCTACGATACGGGGTATAGAAAAGTACAATAACTGGGAGCTATATCTCTGCACATGATCTGTCTATCTGTTCAAAACTACTGATACAGATCCCCATACACCCTCTGGTGGTATGGATAAATAGTTTATACACCAAGTGTCCGAACAATAGGACTAATTTCCTAATATTGAGTTGCACCCCATTTTGCCCTCAGAACAGCCTCAATTTGTCGGGGAATGGACAAGTTGTCGAAAGTGTTCCACAGGGATGCTGGCCCATGTTGACTACAATGCTTCACAGTTGTGTCAAGTTGGCTGGATAACCTTTGGGTGGTGGACCATTTTTGATACACACGGGAAACTGTTGGTGGTGAAAAACCCAGCAGCGTTGCAGTTCTTGACACACTCAAATCGGTGCACCTGGCACCTACTTCCATACCCAATTAAAGGCACTTAAATCTTTTGTCTTGCCCATTCACCCTCCGAATGGCACACATACACAATCCATGTCTCAATTGTCTCAAAGCTTAAAAATCCTTCTTTAACCTGTCTCCTCCCCTCCATCTACACTGATTGAAGTGGATTTATAAAGAGACATCAATAAGGGATCATAGCCTTCACCTGGATTGAACTGGTCAGTCTATATCATGGAAAGAGCAGGTGTCCTTAATGTTTTGTACACTTAGTGTTTGTCTCCAAAAAAACCACGATTCAAATAAAGGCCAAATTACTATAGTCGGAATTAGGCGTTTTTTGGCTGGGGTCAAAATTATCATATTGATACAAAAACACTCAATAATGATTTAGATGTATTAAGAACAAGTTGAGTGACAAAGTCATGAGAAATTGGGAGAATTGAGTGAACCACCTTTGGACTATGATCAAAAATATGCCCCTGGGGTCAAAATGACCCATCGGTAGTTTGAGTCTTTGTTTCTTTCAAATTTGGACTAGAACCACTATCACCACTTGTTCCTGTCCGCCCTGCACGCGGCAGCCTTCTCATGGCTGTGAACTCTGCAGAATGACTCAAACACAGGGACTTTTATAGACAGCTCCATTGATAACATGACCCTCAATTCCAATTCCCTACACCTGGTGCTGAAAAAGAGGCCACATTCAAAACATCCAACAATCCCACCCTGTTACATAAAGATTCACGGGGTCATACTCATCAAAAACACTATGTAAATCAAATGTGGACTAGTGAGGGGTTGCTTTCTCCCACTATCCTATCACGCTCAACAATTAGCAGTGACGTCTCCAGCTTGCTGAATTGATGAGTGCCCAAAAGAGATCCCACAGTACAGGAGTATAAGGGAAGAGTCTTCCTCCAACCACATAACCCTCCTCCTCCCATCCCTTCACCCCCTCATCCCTGTGCACCCCGTGGCACCAGACACAGTCACAGGAGGAGTGACTTTGTCCGACCCCATTCACGTCTGCGAGGGTGGCAGCTGCCAGGGAGGGCTGGTGGGGGAGCGCCCAAAACGGTGTGTCTGCCAAGCCAAGGGGCCAGGGGGAGACCCAGTGGCAGCTGGAAAGGGTGGGGCAGCCAGCTGTGGAGCAGCAGGATGGTGCTGGGGTGACGGAGATGCCACCAGACCCTGAGCACTGCACATAAAGACACATAGGTTACATGCAGATCGTTATAAAGGAGTGCAAACTAACACAAACAGGATTTCTCTATTTCTCTTAGTTTTTGAAACATCCATAAACATTTACATTTTAGTAGACACTCATCCAAAACAACTTACAGAAGCACATAGGGTTAAGTGCATTGCTCAAGGGCACATAGGTGGATTTTTCACCTAGTCAGCTTGGTGATTCGAACCAGCGACCTTTCAGTTACTGGCCCAACGCTCTTAACCGCTAGGTTATCTAACACACAAACACATTATCATCATCAACAGCAGGGCAAGGCAGGGCCATCATCTCCACACTCTGGTCACGTGTTCTGGCCACACATCTGGTGCACCATCTGTATCTCTCCCCCCTATGTGAGCTGAGAGGGAGAAGAAGGGGGAGAGAGGGGAGGTCATTTTGGGTGTAAATGTGCCCTGGACTTACATCTGGACCAGACAGACCGGGTATGCAGGGTGTGGTGGGAGCGTATTGAACTGCCAATACAGTAAATACACAGATATTCAGAACAAGGAACTCACAAAGCAATCTTACAATATTATCTGGCTATATCCATACATTTGGAGAAGAGACATTTGAAAGAAAGACACTGTATAAAAATTCTAGCAATTTATTGTTGCAGTTTTTCCACAGTGACATACTGTACCATTTAACATCACAATGACACTTACAGTAACGACCCCATCATATTGGCTACAGGGTGCTGAATGAAAAACAAAACATTAATTACAAGATATGTACTACAGTATACCAAGGTTAGTATCTTTGAGGCTGACTGGAAATCAATTATATATTTCTCTTCTCTGTAACATGTGCATGGTGTGTCCATGTAGTAATAGTGTATCAAGCCCAAGGTTTAATAGAATAACACAACTAAAGTCTGTACAAGCGTAAGATGTTGCATGACATTAATGGAAATGTATCTCAAAGCTTCACAAGACACTCCCTCTGAGTGTTTTATGTAATATTGTACCTAACTCATTCAGTTGGTGGTAACGTACAACATGACACTGAATTACAAGTTTATTCTGGGGGGAAAATGGCTTACGTCATTGTAAAGAAGACTCCATCAGACTGAAAGAAGCTTATGTGGGACTGATTATACTGAATGTACGAGTGAGTCTGATTGGACAGTCTGTGGTCAAAGCACTCCCTCAGATCCATAATGGGAATATTCAGTATGGACATAATGTTCATAAAGTTGCAAATAAAAAATGTTATGTATCGAGCAGACACTATTCTCCATCACATGGAACAGAGATCTGTGTCGGATGTACATTAAGACATATGTTTGGAATATCCCCCAACTGAATAAAGCTCTTAACCAGCTGTCCATTAACAGAGCACACTGAAGCGCCAAGGCCATATTCTGACAACAGATACTGTAGATGCTACTAACTTTAACCTTTAGGAGTAGCAGGGGGCATTGGAAGCATTCAGGTGCCCTATTCATAAAGCATCTCAGAGTAGGAGTGCTGATCTAGGGTCCATGTAGTCCTTCACATTGTGATAGCCAAGGAAAAACTGATCGCAAATCAGCTATCCTAAATCAGACACTTTAGGAGTATGGGCTCAGCACGGTTTTACACACACAGTGCATTCGGAAAGTATTTACACACCTTCACTTTTTCCATATTTTGTAACGTTACAGCCTTATTCTAAAATTGATTGAAATTTTTAAAAATCCTCAATCTACACACAATACCCCATAATTAAAAAGATAACATTTATTTTGTGGAAATGTTTGCAAATTGATTTACTTTTTTTTACAGAAATAACCCTATTTACAAAACTACTCAGACCCTTTGCTATGAGACTCAAAATTGAGCTCAGGTGCATCCTGTTTCCATTGATCCTCCTTGAGGTGTTTCTACAACTTGGAGTCCACCTGTGGTAAATTAAATTGATTGGACATGATTTGGAAAGGCACACACCTGTCTATATAAAAGGTCCCACAGTTGACAGTGCATGTCAGAGCAAAAACCAATCCATAAGGTAGAAAGAATTGTCCGTAGAGTTCTGAGACAGGATTGTGTCAAAGCACAGATCTGGGGAAGGGTACCAAAACATTTCTGCAGCATTGAAGGTCCCCAAGAACACAGTGGCCTCCATTCTTAAATGGAAGTTTGGAATCACCAAAACTCTTCCTAGAGCTGAGCAATCGGGAGAGAAAGACCTTGGTCAGGGAGGTGACCAAGAACCCAATGGTCATTCTGACAGAGCTCCAGAGTTCCTCTGTGGAGATGGGAGAATGTTCCAGGAGGACAACAATATCTGCAGCTCTCCGAGCAGGCCTTTATGGTAGTGGTCAGAAGGAAGCCACTCCTCAGTAAAAGGCACGACAGCCCGCTTGGAGTTTGCCAAAAGGCACCTAAAGGATTCAAGATTCTCTGATCTGATGAAACCAAGATTGAACTCATTGGCCTGAATGCCAAGCGTCACATCTGGAGGAAACCTGGCAGCATCATGTCGGGATGTTTTTCAGCAGCAGGGACTGGTAGACTAATCAGGATCGAAGGAAAGATGAATGGGGGAAAGATGAATGGAGCAAAGTACAGAGATCCTTGATGAAAACCTGCTCCAGAGCGATCAGGACCTCAATATTGGGGCGAAGGTTCACCTTCCAAAAGGACAACGACCCTAAGCACAAGGACAAGACAACACAGGAGTGGATTCTGGACAAGTCTCTGAGTGGCCCAGCCAGAGCCTGGAGTTGAACACGATCGAACATCTCTGGAGACCTGAAAATAGCTGTGCAACGACGCTCCTCTTCCAACCTGACAGAGCATTAGAGGATCTGCACAGAAGAATCGGATAAACTCCCCAAATACATACCCAAGAAGACTCAAGGCTGTAATCGCTGCCAAAGATGCTTCAACAAAGTACTGAGTAAAGGTTCTGAATACTTAAGTAAATGTGATATTTCCATTGTGTAGATTGATGAGGGGGAAAAAACGATTTTATACGTCTTAGAATAACAAGATGTGGAAAAAGTCAAGGGGTCTGAACTTCCCTGAATACACTGTATATCTCAAGTCAGAATTCAGCCCTACTCACAGGTCATGTTCTGCTTCCCAAAGAAATAATGTTTCAGCACTGATGCTTCAATGCACATGGGTGTTCTGTTTGTTTGAGGGCTTTCTATATACAATCCATTCATAAAACCAAGGCATCCGATTTGTTCACCCCAAGCACATATTCTTTGTACAAGTCACTGAAGAAGCATAGAGAATTCAGGGGGAACAAATAACAAAAGAACAAACAAAATGGGGGATGAATACAATGTCATCACGACAACAAAAAAATGCCATCAATAGACATAGTTCAAGAGAAAAAAAACAAAAAACAATATTCAACGATAGTCTCCAAATTCTTATACAAAGTTAGCTTAATCTAAAAAGCATAAAATTGATTTTTACATCATCACACATGTTGACCTTGACATGTACCATGGCCTAACAGAATTTTGTTTCAGATGCAAGATCTCCTCACGCCGCCTCTGTCCCACCCCTCCCATTGGCATTATTGCTTCTTATGAACGGGGGGCTATTGGATGGAGAAACATTGCACTACATGAGTGTGAAGTTCAGATCTGTACAATTCTGTCCTGTTATATCCCAAAAATGAATGTAACTTGTTATTTTTGCCCATTTCACAATCTGCAGGGCTCTGTATAAGGCAGCTCTGTTTCATTTTAAGGCATCGCTGCTTTGAGACTAACACAGACCAGAAGCAAAGTGATGGAAGTGGACAAAATCATCTCATTATCGACATTAACAAAAGTTACACTTTTCACATAAGGACCACAAAGTGTGTGCGTGTGTGTGTGTGAGAGAGGGTGTCTCAGTGAGCTGCAGCCGAGTTTAGAGGTTAGAGGTCAGAGCAGGGCTCTTGTTGACTGCCATGACCATCTCTCATTGCTGGTAATTTCCATATTGACCCTGTGGAGGAAGGAAGAAAGTACTGTAAATGGACACATCTTAATGACTTCTCATTCGAACATCTGAATAAACAGGCATTTACTTGAGAAAAGCTCATATTTATATATCTAAATAGGATTCAAACAAGCACATCTGTGGTAGCTATCAACCTTATGTCACAGATGCAGACTATTCCTGTTTGGCTGCATTGGCTGGATTTAACCAGCAGGTGGCAGCATGGCCTCAGAAAAGCTAATGAAAGGAGGGACGCAACTTCTTATTAGTATACTGCAGCATTAGGCAAAATGCTGCTCTGTGACTTGTGCATTTAATATGATAGGAGGGATGTTTTTTTGTTGGTATTTTAAAGGTTCATTTCTAAACAGGGGTCGAAAGTGGCTGCTCTTTAGGAACACAATTGTCATTAGTTACATATTTCAGATTTTCAGTTTCAATTTGACTTACTTTGATCAGATACTATTTCTACACAGTGCATAATTATTAATAAATGACACATAAAACATTTAAATGCAGTTAATTGCATGAAAAAAATATAAATATTAACCAAAGTATGGCGAGTTGTATTTTTGATTTTGTCAATTCCAAACCATCTACATTTTCTCAAGTTCCCCTACAGATTGTGCTTGATATATTTGAAGACCTCAAGCATAAAGTTCGACCCCTGGTTACAAAAAGACGTAAAGAAATCAGATGTTTAAACAGAAGACAGGAGGAGAAACATAACAAATGCAGATCAAGGCTAGGCGAACAGGTCAAACGTCCAGATTTGACGTTGAGGTGACGTCTTCACAGCAACCATTACCTTTGCTTCTTACAGAGCTAGTCAGGGGTTCAAATCCCCGGGTCTTTATTTCCTCATGTGTCCCTGAATATTCAAAGATAAAGAATCAAAGTGTAGCTGTGGCCTCCGCAAAGGACCACAGAAAATACAGGGCAACACGTAGCTCTCCCCTCCCTGTCAACACTCCCAAAGGTCTATGTTACACTTGGGGAGGAGAGATTCTACATTACCCTGCTCTGCTCTGACTTGCTGTATTATTCAAGGCAATATATTAAACTCTTTTCCACTCACAACTCAACTGTGAAGGCAGGTTTCTCCTAACAGAGGAGAACCATACTAAGCTGTAAGCTGGCTAAACACATCAAACCGTTTAAGGAATTATATATTAAACTCCCCATACAACGTCAGCATGCACAAGACACCCACTCCTCCCTGGTCTCTTGCTTATGGACACTCCCTGAACCCTGGATAAACTAAATGTTATATCTCATCTTTAACTTCTATCCATCTTTAGCCAACATACAAGGACACAGTAAGACCTGCCTACTCATGGGCTCATGCTCACCTGGTCGTAGCCTGGGTATGGGCGTTGTTGCTGGGCCTGAGGGGGGCCGGGCTGGGGGCCCCGGTAGGCCCCGTACTGCTGCCCCTGGCCCTGGGGGTAACCCTGGGGGTACTGGCCTGGAGCTCCCTGGGATGGACCTGGCGGACACACAGAAATCAAAGGTTATGGACGTCTGACTGAAATATTACATGTACATGAAGATACTGTTCTTCACACCAAATAGGTACACAACCACACTATTATAGACATTGTTCAATAATCAAATGCAGTGTCTGGGAGCGTAACAGCATGCTAGATTCCCAGATTTTGCTGTTCGACGTCAATCATTATGACACGTCGTATTCTTGCACAATTGAGCGCTTCAGGGGAACTCACTTAGAGTCAATCCACCTCCATCTACCCATGAACACAGATCCACTGACAGGCAGACCGACAGAGGCATGGCAGAGAGAGAGACTAGTGGGTAGTATTAGTTGGGCCCTGGGCCATTCGTTGAAGTTTGGCTCCACACTAACACTGGCCTACTCTTCTCTGTAATGAGAGAGTCAGAGAGTCTGACTAACTGCAGCCGGCGCTGTAGCCAGCACCAAGGACGGGGCTGGGTGTTAAGTCGTCTAATGCAAGGAGACATCAAGGAGATTCCGTGGGCCTTCATTAGAGAAGCGGAGCCTCATTAAAAACCACTTCATCGGACAGCCTCTGAATACTACCGTTGCACTGGTGTTACCGTACCTGCCGCATATCGCCGTGCTATCAGGCATTCCAACGGCTGATCAGTGATAGGATGCCTGACTGACTGGGGCCAAGTCAAAAGAGAGCCATGCAACATCGTTAGGGCGCTCGTAATGCCAACGCCGCAAAGCTTAACTTAGAGGGGGCCCGCCTGCGAGAGTGAACGAGCGTGTGGCAGATGGAGCCTACCTCACAGCCTCTGCCTCTCTCCACCAGCTCATTACTGACATGAGAGAAATGCCTCTGGCTCAGAGAGAGAGAGAGAGAGAGAGAAAAAGCAGGAGAAGAAGAGCTGACAGGATTTTAAAAACAAAGGGGAGAAGGCCCACTCGTACACACTGCCAAGGGCGATTACCCATAAGCCTGACCTTTCCTTTCTCTTTCACTCATTCTCACACTCCATCTCTCACTTTCTATAACACAGTGACTAGGCCTGTACAGTGACCCACCGTAGTACTAGAGGGACACCTAACACAGCACATTGTCTGCCAGTTCCCTCTTCTGATCAACGTGCCAGTGTCTGTAGCCTTGACTGTGCTGCTGCGACATTGAAAGTGCACAATGTAAATTAGGAAAACAGTGGCGTGGTACAGTAGACATACGGGAAGCTCTGGGTTGGTGCCATTTGGAATCAAGGACTGATGTTTCAAGACAACTAAATCGAAAGCAAATGGTGCCTCCTACAGGATGAGTGTGGACTGACAGAGAAAGAGGAAGTCAAAGGGAGACTGAGTATTTCCACCCACCATAACCCTGTTGCTGTCCAGGATAGCCCTGCTGTCCGGGGTACTGCTGCTGTGGGGGGTAGCCCTGCTGTTGAGGAGGACCTTGCTGGTAGGCCTCCTGCTGCTGGCCATACTGGGCATTTCCTACAGGGGGGGCAACAGAGACATTACAGTACCTGTGACATTACAGTATCTGAACCAGGGTCGACGACATAACAGCAGACAGCACAGCAGTGCTTAGTGTGGCCAGAATCAGGGTTGGGGTCCATTCCATTTCGATTCAGTCAACTCTGGAGGTAAACAGAAATTCCAAAATGTTATGTTTGGAATTTCAGTTTACTTCCTGAATTGACTAAACTGAACATGAAATTGACCCCAACCCTGGTCCGAATGTTTTGAAAACACTGATTTAGGCTGTTAACAAACAAAGTTAACAAACCATGATCTTTTTCATAGGGGGACTGTTGGTTGGCTGCTGGGTCTCGCTCTGGCAGACAAGACAAGAACCACAGGAGAAAAAGAACCAACACTGTGAGCATGCCCATTGAAACATGACGTTTTGTTTTTAATATACAGAATTGTTATAGTGACACCTTTTCAGCATCCTTACCTGACACCTGCTATGAGCCGTAAAATAAAATAAAAAGCTTGAACGACAACATTTATGAGAAATGAAATATTTGTGAGTGAGAAATCAAGAATGATATTTTTTTTTAGGAAGGCAGAAAACAGAGCACAGACTCGGCAATCTTCAGCTGCTCAACTCAACCTCCCTTAACCTGAACTGAGCTGGCCAGGGAAGGCTAATTGGGAGAAATAATACTGGTGTAGAAAGTGTATTTTAGGCATGTTAATTGTAAAAAGCTAGCATTTAGGCTACTGCAGTTATTGAACAAAATAGCCTTAGCAACAAAAAAGTTGCATTAGTTACGGTATATGGCTTTAGCGTAGCTTCCTTTTTCCCTACGTAAATTTCTGTGAAACTACATTGATACCTCCGTGGTAGTATTGTTCTGAGAAATCAAAGCGTTGATCAGGAAACGGTGGCTAAAGCAAACTGTACTCACCATCACCTATAGCATTACTTCACAGGGAGATAGGAGACATGTTATTTCATGTCCATTTTGGAGGAGATAGAAGTCAATGGGGGGAAAATTCAGTGGACTCAAATATTGTTATATACGCATAAACATTTATTGTGCTTCACACAGTGTCTGTGTAGAAATGTTCAGAAATATAGTTTTGAAAAAAGTTTAAACTAATCCTGGGAGAAAATAAACTACTTTCTTTTGAGAATATACATATTTTTCCAAAACAATATTTAAAATCCTGTAATTCCCATCAGAGTACAACCTAGCTATTGGAGACTGGAGAGTGCTGTGTCAACGTTTCAAAGGGAGTAGAAAGTAGAAAAGGTGTAAAAAAGTGATTGACACATGCAAGAGAAAATTATTCATTTGAGAATACTTGTTTATGTTGATGCTATGACACAAAATCACTATGAAGGGGTGGGAAATCACTGGGGAAATCATCCCAGTCCAGCTAATCTCATTTTCCTCCATGAGTCTTTGACACAACATCTGTCAAGTCTGCTAACTCGTGTGTGTGTGTGGCTTCTGCTAAAGTAGGACCTCTGCTTCCGCTAAAAGCACGACCGGAGATCAACTTCCAGGATTGAATCGCTGTATGCATTTGGAGTCCCACCTTGACAAGATCAGGGTTCGACAGAATAACTAGCCGACTAGCTATTTGTTTATCGACGACGCACAGCCCTAAATGGGACGGTGGGCGGGAAAACCGAACATCAGAGCTTCCTTCAGGCCAGACTTACAGAGCACAGTGACTAATGTCCAACTGAATAGTTAGATGACTTTCATCCTCTACTTCCACAAATGTTCTAGATAACCGCGTAGGAACCAAAATAAACCGCCGACGCTCTGTATAAGGCTTGGGTGTGAAGTGGTGCTGAACAATCCACTCCCTTAGCTGATGGACAGGGTCACCATCTGTCACACAATGTTGTTTTGCTTTGTTACGCTCTCCATCCTCTGTCCTTCTCCATGCCTCAACACAGCTCCTCTAAGTGAACCTTAGACTGGCAGAGGCTTGGTTGGTTCTACGAGCGAGCAAGCGGTTGGTTGGATCTCCTACCTTCTGAAGCTCCCTGTCCTGCGTGACTGTACTGGTCCCCATAGTAGTCTTCCTGCCCTGGGTACTGCTGAGGGGGTCCTACACACACATACACACACGGCAAACAACACACACACAGGTAGATTCAAGGTGTTGTTGGGGGGTAATTTCGGCGAGGAAGTGAAGTTGTAATTTTGGCCACTTATTTGCTAGAGAGCTCCTGTGTGAGTCTCGTTGGTCACCAAACTACAGTTTAGTAGTGCTGGGACTGACAACCTTCAGGGCACCTGGGTGAGTGTTCCTTCTATGGTTATGGGGCTACCTGCGTCTGTGAGCCACGACAGTGGAAGTGAAAGATAGCTCCACTTAAAGACGAAGAGGAGAGGGGGTTAGGTACAGGAGGTCGCAGCCCTGTGTAAAGTCAAACCAAGCGCCTTGCTCTTGGCCCAGTGGTCCACTCTGTGGAGCGGAGCATACCTTGCTGTGGGGGTCTGTAAGGGGGCATGGGCCTCTGCCCCATGACATGGTTGCCTGGGTTGACCTGACCCATCATGCCCATGGGATTCTGCTGGCCCTGGTAGTGCTGCCCACCACCCCCAGGGGGCATGTTGTACTGCTGGGAGGGAGGCTGCTGGTGCATCATGGGGCCTGGGGTGGGAACAACACAAATACACACAATATTTCATTATAGAACCCAATTAGAAAAATAATAAAATGCTCTATGGGTGGATGTCATCATCAATAGAAGGACAACTGAAGGTCCAGTGTGAGAGATCTATTAATTATACTTTTCCCCCCCTCTTTCCTGTACCTTGGTTAGGCTGCATGTTCATGTTGGGCCGGGGGCCGTAGTTGCCCATGGGTCCCTGTCCCTGGGGCATGTTCATCTGGCCCTGGGCAGGCATGCCCTGAGACGAGGGCACAGCGTGGTTGTAGCCGCCCATGGAGCCGTGGCTGCTGGGGGGCATGTTCATGGCGCCACTGCCGGGCATGTTGGGAGGCTGGTTGGGGCCAGGCCCGGGGCCCTGCATGGGCATGTGATTGGGCCCTGGGAAAAAAGGACAGACCATTTAACCTTCAGGATGATACAGTGCCTTGCAAAAGTATTCACCACCCTGGCGTTTTTACTATTTTGTTGCATGACAACCTGTACATTTTTTGTTGTTGTATTTTTCACCCCTTTTTTCTCCCCAATTTCGTGGTAACCAATTGGTAGTAGTTACAGTCTAGTCTCGTCGCTGCAACTCCCGTACGGACTCGGGAGAGGCGAAGGTCGAGAGCCATGCATCCTCCGAAACACAACCCAACCAAGCCGCACTGTGTCTTGACACAATGCCCATCCAACCCGGAAGCCAGCCGCACCAATGTGTCGGAGGAAATACCGAACACCTGGCGACCGTGTCAGCGTGCACTGCGCCCGGTCCGCCACAGGAGTCACTAGTGCGCGATGAGACAAGGATATCCCTGCCGGCCAAACCCTCCCTAACCCGAACGACGCTGGGCCAATTGTGCGCCGCCCATGGGCCTCCCGGTCGCGGGTGGCTGTGACAGAGCCTGGGCTCGAACCCAGAATCGCTAGTGGCACAGCTAGCACTGCGATGCAGTGCCTTAGACCACTGCGCCAGTCGGGAGGCGACAACCTGTAATTTAAAATTGATTTTTATTTGGATTTCATGTAATGGACATACACAAAACAGTGAAATGAAGAAAAAAAAAATGTCAAACGGAAAAGTGATGCGTGCATATGTATTCACCGCCTTCACTATGAAGCCACAAAATAAGATCTGGTGCAACCAATTACCTTCAGAAGTCACATAATTAGTTAAATAAAGTCCACTTGTGTGCAATATATATATATATATATACACTGCTCAAAAAAATAAAGGGAACACTTAAACAACACAATGTAACTCCAAGTCAATCACACTTCTGTGAAATCAAACTGTACACTTAGGAAGCAACACTGATTGACAATAAATTTCACATGCTGTTGTGCAAATGGAATAGACAAAAGGTGGAAATTATAGGCAATTAGCAAGACACCCCCAAAAAAGGAGTGATTCTGCAGGTGGTGACCACAGACCACTTCTCATTCCTATGCTTCCTGGCTGATGTTTTGGTCACTTTTGAATGCTGGCGGTGCTCTCACTCTAGTGGTAGCATGAGACGGAGTCTACAACCCACACAAGTGGCTCAGGTAGTGCAGTTCATCCAGGATGGCACATCAATGCGAGCTGTGGCAAAAAGGTTTGCTGTGTCTGTCAGCGTAGTGTCCAGAGCATGGAGGCGCTACCAGGAGACAGGCCAGTACATCAGGAGACGTGGAGGAGGCCGTAGGAGGGCAACAACCCAGCAGCAGGACCGCTACCTCCGCCTTTGTGCAAGGAGGTGCACTGCCAGAGCCCTGCAAAATGACCTCCAGCAGGCCACAAATGTGCATGTGTCAGCATATGGTCTCACAAGGGGTCTGAGGATCTCATCTCGGTACCTAATGGCAGTCAGGCTACCTCTGGCGAGCACATGGAGGGCTGTGCGGCCCCACAAAGAAATGCCACCCCACACCATGACTGACCCACCGCCAAACCGGTCATGCTGGAGGATGTTGCAGGCAGCAGAACGTTCTCCACGGCGTCTCCAGACTCTGTCACGTCTGTCACATGTGCTCATGTGCTCAGTGTGAACCTGCTTTCATCTGTGAAGAGCACAGGGCGCCAGTGGCGAATTTGCCAATCTTGGTGATCTCTGGCAAATGCCAAACGTCCTGCACGGTGTTGGGCTGTAAGCACAACCCCCACCTGTGGACGTCGGGCCCTCATACCACCCTCATGGAGTCTGTTTCTGACCGTTTGAGCAGACACATGCACATTTGTGGCCATTGCCCTCCTACGGCCTCCTCCACGTCTCCTGATGTACTGGCCTGTCTCCTGGTAGCGCCTCCATGCTCTGGTTACTACGCTGACAGACACAGCAAACCTTCTTGCCACAGCTCGCATTGATGTGCCATCCTGGATGAGCTGCACTACCTGAGCCACTTGTGTGGGTTGTAGACTCCGTCTCATGCTACCACTAGAGTGAGAGCACCGCCAGCATTCAAAAGTGACCAAAACATCAGCCAGGAAGCATAGGAATGAGAAGTGGTCTGTGGTCACCACCTGCAGAATCACTCCTTTATTGGGGGTGTCTTGCTAATTGCCTATAATTTCCACCTTTTGTCTATTCCATTTGCACAACAGCATGTGAAATTTATTGTCAATCAGTGTTGCTTCCTAAGTGGACAGTTTGATTTCACAGAAGTGTGATTGACTTGGAGTTACATTGTGTGGTTTAAGTGTTCCCTTTATTTTTTTGAGCAGTGTATATACACACACACACACAGTGGGGCAAAAAAGTATTTAGTCAGCCACCAATTGTGCAAGTTCTCCCACTTAAAAAGATGAGAGAGGCCTGTAATTTATCATAGGTACACTTCAACTATGACAGACAAAATGAGGGAAAAAAATCCAGAAAATCACATTGTAGGATTTTTAATGAATTTATTTGCAAATTATGGTGGAAAATAAGTATTGGTCAATAACAAAAGTTTCTCAATACTTTGTTATATAGCCTTTGTTGGCAATGACAGAGGTCAAACGTTTTCTGTAAGTCTTCACAAGGTTTTCACACACTGTTGGTGGTATTTTGGCCCATTCCTCCATGCAGATGTCCTCTAGAGCAGTGATGTTTTGGGGCTGTTGCTGGGCAACACGGACTTTCAACTCCCTCCAAAGATTTTCTATGGGGTTGAGATCTGGAGACTGGCTAGGCCACTCCAGGACCTTGAAATGCTTCTTACGAAGCCACTCCTTCGTTGCCCGGGCGGTGTGTTTGGGATCATTGTCATGCTGAAAGACCCAGCCACGTTTCATCTTCAATGCCCTTGCTGATGGAAGGAGGTTTTCACTCAATCTCACGATACATGGCCCCATTCATTCTTTCCTTTACACAGATCAGTCGTCCTGGTCCCAGTGCAGAAAAACAGCCCCAAAGCATGATGTTTCCACCCCCATGCTTCACAGTAGGTATGGTGTTCTTTGGATGCAACTCAGCATTCTTTGTCCTCCAAACACGACGAGTTGAGTTTTTACCAAAAAGTTCTATTTTGGTTTCATCTGACCATATGACATTCTCCCAATCTTCTTCTGGATCATCCAAATGCTCTCTAGCAAACTTCAGACGGGCCTGGACATGTACTGGCTTAAGCAGGGGGACACGTCTGGCACTGCAGGATTTGAGTCCCTGGCGGCGTAGTGTGTTACTGATGGTAGGCTTTGTTACTTTGGTCCCAGCTCTCTGCAGGTCATTCACTAGGTCCCCCCGTATGGTTCTGGGATTTTTGCTTACCGTTCTTGTGATCATTTTGACCCCACAGGGTGAGATCTTGCGTGGAGCCCCAGATCGAGGGAGATTATCAGTGGTCTTGTATGTCTTCCATTTCCTAATAATTGCTCCCACAGTTGATTTCTTCAAACCAAGCTGCTTACCTATTGCAGATTCAGTCTTCCCAGCCTGGTGCAGGTCTACAATTTTGTTTCTGGTGTCCTTTGACAGCTCTTTGGTCTTGGCCATAGTGGAGTTTGGAGTGTGACTGTTTGAGGTTGTGGACAGGTGTCTTTTATACTGATAACAAGTTCAAACAGGTGCCATTAATACAGGTAACGAGTGGAGGACAGAGGAGCCTCTTAAAGAAGAAGTTACAGGTCTGTGAGAGCCAGAAATCTTGCTTGTTTATAGGTGACCAAATACTTATTTTCCACCATAATTTGCAAATAAATTCATTAAAAATCCTACAATGTGATTTTCTGGATTTTTTCCCCTCATTTTGTCTGTCATAGTTGAAGTGTACCTATGATGAAAATTACAGGCCTCTCTCATCTTTTTAAGTGGGAGAACTTGCACAATTGGTGGCTTTGTGTAAAATAAAAAAATCTGAAACTTTGAACATCCCTCGAAGCACCATTAAATCAGAGAGGCAACAAAGAGACCAAAGATGACCCTGAAGGAGCTGCAAAGCTCCACAGCGGAGATTGGAGTATCTGTCCATAGGACCACCTTAAGCCGTACACTCCACAGAGCTGGGCTTTACGTAAGTGGCCAGAAAAAAGCCATTGCTTAAAGAAAAAAATAAGCAAACACGTTTAGTGTTCGCCAAAAGGCATGTGGGAGACTCCCCAAACATATGGAAGAAGGTACTCTGGTCAGATGAGACTAAAATTGAGCTTTTTAGCCATCAAGGAAAACGCTATGTCTGGCGCAAACCCAACACCTCTCATCACCCTGAGAACACCATCCCCACAGTGAAGCATGGTGGTGGCAGCATCATGCTGTGGGATGTTTTTCATCTTCAGGGACTGGGAAACTTGTCAGAATTGAAGGAATGAAGGCGCTAAATACAGGGAAATTCTTGAGGGAAACCTGTTTCAGTCTTCCAGAGATTTGAGACTGGGACGGAGGTTCACCTTCCAGCAGGACAATGACCCTAAGCATACTGCTAAAGCAACACTTGAGTGGTTTAAGGGGAAACATTTAAATGTCTTGGAATGGCCTAGTCGAAGCCCAGACCTCAATCCAATTGAGAATCTGTGGTATGACTTAAAGATTGCTATACACCAGCAGAACCCATCCAACTTGAAGGAGCTGGAACAGTTTTGCATTGAAGAATGGGTAAAAATCCCAGTGGCTAGATGTGCCAAGCATATAGAGACATACCCCAAGAGACTTGCAGCAGTAAATTCTGCAAAAGGTACCTCTACAAAGTATTGACTTTGGGGGGTGAATAGTCTTGAACTCCACTGTTGGTTAAGGGCTTATAAGTCACCATTTCACGGTAAAGTCTACACTTGTTGTATTCGGCACATGTGACAAAGTTTGGTTTGATTTAGTTATGCACACTCAAGTTCAGTTTTTTTTGTCTTATTTCTTGTTTCACAATTTAAAATATTTTGCATCTTCAAAGTGCATGTTGTGTAAATCAGATGATACAAACTCCCAAAAATCCATTTTAATTCCAGGTTGTAAGGCAACAAAATAAGAAAAATGCCAAGGGGGGTGAATATGTTCGCAAGCCACTGTATGTTACCATACAGTACAGAGATTAAGATGGAACTGTTAAATTAAAAGATTCTCTCCTGAGAAAGTATTTTCTCCCTATTCTAATATTTACAACCATGTGTGCTATATATGCCTTGACAACTGGTAATAATTGGCATAACAAAGTAGACTAAATGCTCACAGTCTCCCTCACTCAAACGAACACGCATATAAACACAACCACAGTGAAGTGGAGTCCAAGACCACCTAGGAACATAAAGCAAAGAAACAGTCAGATGCACAATTATACCCCTGAACTAGCTGCACTGGGAGCCACGTTTGAAACGGAATTACAAAGAAAACACTACAAAAATGTATGTGGTCAACATTCATGGAATACATTAAATATATACATCATTTGGGAACCATTTCATTGTTTTATCACAGGTACATTATTTTCCCCATTTGAATTTTACAGCAACTCAACGTACGGCTTTTCATGACTTATGGGCAGGGCAGACCATCTGATAAGCCATTAAACATTTTGAAGTGCAAACTGGAATGAAAATGTAAGAGGACCAGTGCATCTATGGTGAAATAAATCTCACATCTGTGCTGTTTGCGAGCGATGTTGTTAGGCTACATTGTATCGTTGTTTCCTCTTCAGAGCGTACTAGTGAGAAACAACAAACTTTTACTTCACAGAGAGAACCACGAGATCTTCAGGTTTAGCATCCACACATTTTTGAATGATCTGAATGATGATGATTATGGTGAAGGGGGTGATTAAATGTACATTATACAACAGGTGAGTCTAATCCTGATGGGTTAAAACAGCATTCCAGCCGGCGTCTATTCCACAAGTTACCACCGGCTAAATCTACGACGTTGAAATGCCCATTTACTCTGTTCCATCTGACTGCACAATCCACTGTCTCACCAGCCCAGCCAGGCAATTATAAACTTGATCTCCACTATAAAAAGCATCTAGACATTATCTCACATTTCTTTTAGACTAACATTTGATTTTCAACAGCAGAGACTTGTATAAACCTTGCTGTCTGTCTCTCCGACCTTTTCAATTTTGTTTTAATATGGAATTGCGATCTCCATCATCCCATATAAAGTGAATGTGTCCGAATGAGCCAGACAGCAAATTGAGCTGGTTGTCATAGCAACATACAGTTGACTAGCTAAATCGATACTTTGTTGCCAAAACTAAAACGGATGAGTGGAACATCTTTCGGCGGCATGACTATGGATGAATGGGAAAAAGAGATGGCAATAATACCCAGGCATGCAGATTTGGAGGATACTGCATTGAATGACCTAGAGAAAAGCAGCGACGGAAAAAAACACAGTTAAGAATACAAACTGGGCTATGCGTTGCTTTGAGGGCTGGCTAGCAGAGAAGAAAAGGTTGTTGACTTCAAAACTGTCACTAAGAGTTTAACATCCTTCACCGATAGTTTTATGAAGATGTACAAAATGGGAAGGGGGAGCAGTACAGCATAAGTAGCTACCTGGCACTCCGGGGTGGGCTCAAATGGTTTCTAAATGACCCTCCCATCGGTCGCAGCTGGTGCCTTATGAAGGACACTGAATTTACCACCCCGAATCATGTATTTATGGGAAGCATTAAACAGCTAAGGCAGCAAGGAAAAGATATCACAAACAGACACCCTCCCATCACCGATAAGGACATGGCCTTGCTCCAAAACTCCCAGGCTCTGAATCCGGTACACCAAGGGGTCTGGTCCAGAAAGTGTGGTTCAACTTCCAGTTACATCTGGGTCGAAGAGGAAAAGAGAGGAACAGACAACTAAAGCCCAACTCATTCCTCGTAAAAAGACGAGAACGGTCTAAGGTATGTTATGCATAGCCTGTTTGTGTTATTTCTAAGTTGCACTCGTAATTAGGCTATTGGAAAACAATATTATAACAACGCATTCTCTCTCAGATATGCCACTCTCGCATATAAACGAGGCAACAAAGAATCCTCTGGACCCAAGGGAGAGGGGCAGGGAGTCCAAGAGGGGATTCATCTTCAAGCAGCCAGGGAACCCGCTATGCCCGGTGGCATCACTGGAAAAATATCTATTGAAATACCCAGAGAAAGCCCTTCAATTTTATCTCCACCCAAGGAGAGGAGTGTGTATCGGGGACTCAATCTGGTACACATCAGAGCCGATGGGCGTGAACTATCTGACAGCACTTCTACCCAAGATCTGCAGGGCAGCGGGAACAACTACATACACAAATCACAGCATCAGGACCACGAAAGTCCAGAAACTGGCCAATGCCGGTTTAGAAGCGAGGGAGATTATGTTAGTGAGTGGGCATCAGTGCAAATATATCTACAACACAAAATCCATGTCTACATGTGTGTATAGTTCGTATGTTATGTGTGTGTTTGTGCCTGTGTTGCTTCACAGTCCCCACTGTTCCATAAGGTGTATTTATCTATTTAAAAAAATATATGATTCTACTGCTTGCATCAGTTACCTGATGTGGAATAGAGTTCCATGTAGTCATGGCTCTATGTAGCACTGTGCACCTCCCATAGTCTGTTCTGGACTTGGGGACTGTGAAGAGACCTCTGGTGGCATGTCTTGCGGGGTATGCATGGGTGTCTAAGCTGTGTGCTAGTCGTTTAAACATATAGCTCAGTGCTTAGTTTCAACATGTCAATACCTCTCACAAATACAAGTAGTGATGAAGTCAATCTCTCCACTTTGAGCCAGGAGAGATTGACATGCATATTATTAATGTTTGCTCTCTGTGTACATCCAAGGGCCAGCCGTGCTGCCCTGTTCTGAGCCAATTGCAATTTTCCCTCTTTGTGGCAACTGTTAAGGTTGAGCAGTGCTTTATTATGGACAGACTTCTCCCCATCTTAGCTACTGTTGTATCAATATGTTTTGACCAGGACAGTTTACAATCCAGGGTTACTCCAAGCAGTTTAGTCACCTCAACTTGCTCAATTTCCACATTATTAATTGCAAGGTTTAGTGAATGATTTGTCCCAAATACAATGCTTTCCCCCCCTGAAATACTTAGGACCAACTTATTCCATGCCAATTATTCTGAAACTAACTGCATTTCAGTTGCTTGGTAGCTGACGTGTATCGTGTTGAGTCATCCGCGTACATAGACACACTGGCTTTACTCAAGGCATGTCGTTAGTAAAGATTGAAAAAAGTAAGGGGCCTAAACAGCTGCACTATGTTCTGTTAGACAGGTAACTATTTATCCACAATATAACAGGGGGTGTAAAGCCATAACACAAGTTTTTCCAGCAGCAGACTATGATCGATAATGTCAAAAGCAACACTGAAACAAAACATCCCCCCCAATCTTTTTATCATCAATTTCTCTCAGTCATTTGTGTAAGTGCTGTGCTTGTTGAATGTCCTTTCCTATAAGCGTGCCGAAAGTCTGTTGTCAATTTATTTAAATGTAAAATAGCATTGTATATAAGTGTGCTATTTGAGCCAGTAAAGGGGGCTTTACTATTCTTAGGTAGCAGAAATACTTTTGCTTCCCTCCAGGCCTGAGGGCACACACCTTCTAGTAGGCTTAAATTGAAGATGTGGCAAATCGGAGTGGAAATATCGTCCACTATTATCCTCAGTAATTTTCCATCCAAGTTGTCAGACCCCAGTGGCTTGTCATTGTTGATAGACAATCATTTTTCACCTCTTCCACACTTACTTTACAATTATTTTCTTTCATAATTTGGTCAGATATACTTGGATGTGTAGTGTCAGTGTTTGTTGCTGGCATGTCATGCCTAAGTTTGCTAATCTTGCCAATCTTGCCAATGAAAAAGTAATTAAAGTTGTTGCCAATTTCAGTTGTTTTGGAATGAATGATGGAGCTGAGTTTGCCTTTTTTCCAACATTTAATTGAAGGTGCTCCAAAGCTTTTTACTATCATTATTCAAGTTATCTAGAAGGGTGAGTGACTAACTGTGAATTGTTTTGGCAGAGTGAAAGTACAAGCGCTTCCCACGTTCGAACACACACCTCCACATCAAAGCACGCCTCCAAGACCCAAATTTCCTTCTGTTGAATTTCCTAATAAGGAGAATTAAAACCGAGGCTAAATCAAGTTCAGCCCTCTTTAATGATGCTATTATTTTCTCCTTCATGGCATGCGGAGTGCGAAAACTCATCAACTAGAGAGAGCTTCTACAATAAGATTGAATTGGCTTCTTTCTCTCGTCGATACGTTTCACACCTTTCCAATCCAGAACCAAGCACACATGAGGAATTCATTTTCATAATGTTAGATGGGATGGGTATATAGTCTTCTCTATTCGCTGCAGAAAATTGCAAAGGAATAACGTTAGGAAACAATAACCTCAACCTACAGCTGTCAAATGATTTGGCATAAATAGAAGCAATCAGCAACAGCTTGATAAAAAGTGTAAAACATGTGAATGATAATTACACAATGTAAATGGGACAATATTTTCATGTTGTAAATCAACTAATAATTGCACTTTTAGTTGTCTCATTAAAATGTTTTCAATATCTGTTTATGAATTTCTACAATTTATATTTGGTTTGAGGTTACGTCGTTGAAATTTGGAGCCATTAACATTTTAAAATATTGTCCTATGTACATTGTGTAATTTACTGATTTGTCCTTAACTATTCCCGTAGGGATATCGAATGTCAAACCAAATTGACCATAGGCATTACGATCGGGTGGCGTGCAGCTGCGCTCCGAATTGCTGCCAGCTGTGGGCATAATTGAATTAAACCCAAGGAAAACTGTTACATACTATTTTTTCCTAATTAACTGACAAATCTCAGATTTGGACGAGACTGACTTTATGACCAAAAGTATCATATTTACACTTTGTAGTCAATTTTAACACTAGAATAAATGTTTGACTAACATCAATGCCACATAGGATGTTTTCTACCAGTTGCTCTTTAAACTTTGATTCATTGATTGAATGAAACTATAGCAGCACATTTGAATCATGACGGTGACACGATGGAAAAGCGAAAAACAATTCCGATTCACGTTTATTGACCTAAGAGGGAATCTTAGCACAGCTCATAAAACATATAGAAGACACATCAGGAAACAAACAGAAAAAGTCAGACAAATACCTTACCAACCTTTCTATCCCACACCTGCCCATATGGGGAGTTGTTCAGAATAGTAAGGCCCTATAAAATATGCGTTGTGGAGAACACAGACGGAATCACCGAATCCAGACATTAAAACAGAATTCAACAACATTCCCCCAAAAATGTGTACTTAGTAGGGAATTAACTTAGAAAATAATTTAATTTTCCAAAGTTAATCATAAGACATGAACAAATGCCTGTGTGTGTGTGTGTGCCGTGCGCATGTACACTTTGTGTAGCCATTAGCAATGATGCTAAACGATAACCGTCTTCTGGTAGAGAAGGAAACGATTCCCCAAAAACCTTCTCAATTCACCCTTAATCATTTTAAGATGGTCACACCATGATCATTTAGCTATTAGATGTATTGACTCAGGGGCGTTGTCAATAAATTGGCAAAAAATGTCTAAAAACATGTTGTTTTCACGTTGAAGGCCAAATCATTTGGACGCTACAGACGTTTGTGAAAAGACCGATTTTCGGGATGTCTCGTGGTCTGACAAACGTTGTAACTTGGCCACCTTCCACCGCAAATGCGGAAAGCCGCCATTGGCAGATGCGGTGGATTCAGACTCAGCAAAACATATCTATAGCTTAAGACAGATTTTGATGAGGATTTTCTTTATGTTGACTGTAAGGGGTTAAACATTAACTACAAAGTTAGCCTATGCCTACCTGGCAGAATGATATCATGATTATTTGCATCAATCCAGTGGCCATTTGTTTTGCAATCTCATCAGATGACCTCCACAATCACCAGACCTCAACCCAATTGAGAGGGTTTGGGATGAGTTGTACCGTAGAGTGAAGGAAAAGCAGCCAACAAGTGCTCAGCATATGTGGGAACTACTTCAAGACTGTTGGAAAAGCATTCCTCATGAAGCTGGTTGAGAGTGCGCAAAGCTGTCATCAAGGCAAAGGGTGGCTACTTTGAAGAATCTCAAATATATTTATATTTGTTTTTTGGTTACTACATAATTCCATATGTGTTACTTCATAGTTTTGATGTCTTCACTATTATTCTACAATGTAGAAAATAGTAAAAATAAAATAAAAACCCTGGAATGAGTAGGTGTCCAAACTTTTGACTGGTATTGTATATATATTTTTTACACATATTTAACCCTTTTTAGGGTAGGCACAAAACTACCTTCGTCCTTTCATAATAAAAAAAAAAACGGTACTGGTTACCTTCAGACGAGTTCCGTGACACTTGTGGGGTCACATTAGTTTGTTGCCCAAATGGGCTGTAGATCAGGTGGCAGGTTATGTGCTGGATAGCACGTTAGTTCAGAAGGGAGAGTTTTAGAGAGGGGGATCCAATCACTATAGTAGGCCTATAGGCTACTCCAACACTTTATTTTTATACAAACCTTCAGAAAATACAATGCGAAACTTGTCGTTCTCACGGTCAAGCGAAATTATACAATGTATCACTTGTACACCAGTGCGCTCTGAAGAGTAAATAACGATACAATGTAGCCGAACAACCTCGCTTGCAAACAGCAGAGATGTGAGATTTATTTCACTCTAGAAGCACTGAACAAAATATTTAGGGGCATATGGCAGTCTGCTCTGCCCTGCCCTTCCTCTCAGTCACACCAGGGCTGCGAAGCATATAGGGTTGCTATATGATTGAACCGGGAAAATAATGTAACTGAAAACATATATATGAAATAGCTTCCCAAAACTGTCTGATGTTAATATTTGATGTATTACATGAATGGTGACCACAGGCCTTCCAAAAATGCATTTAAATCGTGCTTTAATAAGATTATTTTTCACCCTGCTCCATTGTTTTGGTAATTGCTTTTCAAATTTGGGTCCCAGTGTGGCTAGTTCCGGTGGCATCATGACACATCTGACTGTTCCTTCTCTTAGAAGACCACCAGAGCTCACAGACCGACGAGTGACATCATCGTTTAGCAGAGCACCATCCCCTCCCATCCCAGATCTGTGGTGTTGCTAGGCAACCATCGTGAGTGAGAAAGGGACAGAGGGAGGTGGTGGTGACGAAGAGGTCACTTACCAGGCATCTGTCCGTTCATCTGGTTCTGCATGTGTGGGGCAGTGGGGCCGCCGCTGACCATGCCCTCCGAGGGCATGTTGTGTCCGTGGGGGGGCTGGGGGCCAGGCGCTCCACTCTGATTCATCCCACCAGGGCCCATGGGCATGTTCTGAGTGGGTGGCTAGACAGACAACACAGACACACAGGGAGAGAAATACCATCTGTGTTAAGGTACATATCTGAGCCATGTATGAGAAAGAAAGCAAGTGATGTTGAAGGTACAGAATTAAAAGACTCAGGCTTCATCTAACTGTGGACATATAATCTCTGGCTATACAGTGCATTCGTAAAGTATTCAGACCCCTTCACCTTTTCAACAGTTTGTTACATTACAGCCTTATTCTATAATTTATTACGTTGTTTTTTCGCCCCTCATCAATCTACACACAATACCCCATAATGACAAAGCAAGATCCATTTTTTTTTTAAAGTTTTCTTTTTAGAAATGTTTGCAAATGTATTAAAAACAAAAATACCATATTTACATAAGTATTCAGACACCTTGCTATGACACTCCAAGCCATGAGGTCGAAGGAATTGTCCATAGAGCTCTGAAACACAAATCTGGGAAAGGGTACCAAATTTTTTTTGCAACATTGAAGGTCCCCAAGAACACAGTGGCCTCCATCATTCTTAAATGGAAGAAGTTTGGAACCACCAAGACTCTTCCTAGAAGAATGGGAGAAACTCCCCAAATACAGGCGTGCAAAGCTTGTAGCGTAATACCCAAGAAGACTCAAGGATGTAATCGCTGCGAAAGGTGCTTCAAAGTATTAAGTAAAGGGTCTGAATACTTATGTAACTGTTATATTTCAGTTTATTTTTTATAAATTTGCAAACATTTCTAAAAACCTGTTTTTGCTTTGTCATTGTGGAGTATTGTGTGTACAATCATGATGAAAAATAACAATCTAATCAAATTCAGAATTAGGCTGTAACGTAACAAAATTTGGAAAATTTAAGGGGTCTGAATACTTTCTGAATGCACTGTATAGTGTCTGGATATATGTTATTCTATCCTCTATTTCACAGCGCCAGATTGAAGCAACAAGCAAGCTTATATAATAAAGGATGGCCTATCAACAGAGTATACCATTACATTATCTCATACTATTGTAAAGGCCATCAATTGGCCTATCACCAGCAGTGTGTCTCAGAGGTGTGACATACCCTGATTGAATATCTATGGGAAATAGCCTGCAATACACAGTATGAATAGTGTGAACCAAGACACCTTAGACACCCTATCATAATTCAAACACCACTTCTCCATCCATACTCACTTCAAGCTTTACCTCTGGAGGAGTAGGGGAGTCACACTTCTGAAATCAAGTACAGAGCATCTAGGTGAACATTATACACCTCCCCTTTGTCCAACAACAGGGGAGACCGAGCAAGCTTGCATTTGGGTGGCATACGAGGCATATCAAATGATTGCTTTCAATCTCACATGCACCACAAAATCTATCGTCAGAGCTTGACAGCGGTAGATATACAAGCAAAAGGGAAGGGGTAACACGTATTATGGCCTCATTTCCTGTACTTGACGAATCTAGTGGAATTTCTGACTAGCAGTGTAATGTACAGTACCAGTCAAACGTTTGGACACACCTACTCATTCAAGGGTTTTTCTTCCTTTTTACTATTTTCTACATTGTAGAATAATAGTGATAATAACACATATGGAATCATGTAGTAACCAAAAAAAGTGTTAAACAAGTCAAAATATTTTTTTGATTCTTTAAAGTAGCCACCTTTTGCCTTGACAGCTTTACACACTCTTGGCATTCTCTCAACCAGCTTCACCTGGAATGCTATTCCAACAGTCTTGAAGGAGTCTCCACATTGGCTGCTTTTCCTTCACTCTGCGGTCCAAATCATCCCAAACCATCTCAATTGGGTTGAGGTCAGGTGATTGTGGAGGCCAGGTCATCTGATGCAGCAATACATCACTCTCCTTCTTGGTCAAATAGTCCTTACACAGCCTGTAGGTATGTTGGGTCATTGTCCTGTTGAAAAACAAACGATAGTCCCACTAAGCGCAAACCAGATGGGATGGCGTATCGCTGCATTATGCTGTGGTAGCCATGGTCGTGAAGAGTGCCTTGAATTCTAAATAAATCACCAACAGTGTTACCAGCAAAGCATCCCCACACCACCTCCTCCATGCTTCACGGTGGGAAACACGCATGCAGAGATGGCCCGTTCACCTACTCTGTGTCTCACAAAGACACAGCGGTTAGACCAAAAAAATTCAAATCACAAATTGGGACTCATCAGAACAAAGGACAGATTTCCACCGGTCTAAGGTCCATTGCTCATGTTTCTTGGCCCAAGCATGTCTCTTCTTATTATTGGTGTCCTTGAGTAGTGGTTTCTTTGCAGCAAGTTGACCATGAAGGCCTGATTCACGCAGTCTCCTCTGAACAGTTGAGATGTGTCTGTTACTTGAACTCTGTGAAGCATTTCTTTGGCTGCAATTTCTGAGGCTGGTAACTCTAATGAACTTATTCTCTGCAGCAGAGGTATCTCTGGGTCTACCTTTCCTGTGGTGGTCCTCATGAGACAGTTTAATCACAGAGCTTGATGGTTTTTGCAACCGCACTTGAAGTCCTTGAAATTTCCTAGATTGACTGACCTTCATGTCTTAAAGTAATGATGGACTGTCATTTCTCTTTGCTTATTTGAGCTGTTCTTGCCATAATATGAACTTGGCCTTTTACCAAATAGGGCTATCTTCAGTATACCAGTCCCTATCTTGTCACAACACAACTGATTGACACAAACCCATTAAGGGAAGAAATTCCACAAATGAACTTTTAAGAAGGCACACCTGTTAATTTAAATACATTACAGGTGACTACCCCATGAAGCTGATTGAGAGAATTCCAAGAGTGTACAAAGCTGTCACTGCTACTTTGAATTCTCAAATATAAAATATATTTTGATTTGCTTAACACTTGTTGTCTTACTTCATGATTCCATATGTGTTATTTCATAGGTTTAATGTCTTCACTATTATTGTACAATGTAGAAAATAGTAAAAATAAAGAAAATCCCAAACTTTTGACTGGTAATGTATATGTAGAGGGCATTCTTTAATTGCCTGTCTATGCCCTTATATTTGGGGTGGCAGGTAGCCTAGTGGTTAGAGCATTTGGCCAGTAACCGAAAGGTTGCTAGATCGAATCCCTGAGCTGACAAGGTAAAAATCTGTATTTCTACCCCTGAACAAGGCAGTTGTTCCTAGGCCGTCATTGTAAATAAGAATTTGTTCTTAACTGACTTGCCTAGTTAAATAAAAAAATGTCAAGTTGTGATCTAGGCCTATATATTATATCAGTTGGTGAAGGGAATTATATGGAGGGGGTATTTTTTTTATTACCATGTTTGGGGCAATAAAAAAAATACTAGGCTACTAGCCAAGAACAACACCTTATTTGAAATTGTACAATATCTGTACAACTTCATGAATTCCAGTACGCTTCATGTTTTCTCTCTGGCAGAAATATGTCAGAGTGAATCAGCACCTACGTCACTGCCCTTCGCCCTGGACCCATACTCACAGCAGGGAGCAGAGACTGCATGTTCTGATTGGAGTCTGCTATCGTGGCCAGGTAAACCAAATTTCTGTGGAGCATTTGTTGGTACCTTTTGACAGAACGAACATAAAACACATTTTAACATTTAAAAGACAGGGAGATGGGCCATCAATACACTGCAAAAACTTACATGCATGACAGTGTGCAACCTGAAAGAACATCAGGTATGGAACTTTTGTATAATACATAAATGATAACTTACTGTGAACATTCTGCGGTCTTTCCTTTGCTCTGGAAATCCATTATACATTGAATCAGCTGATTGTTCTCATCCAGTAACTGAAACATGACAGAACAAAACGGGAAGAAAACTGAAAAAAATGTGGATAGGCCTATAGAAGACAACTGCATCTTCCTATCCAGTAATGTTTGCATTCGGGCCTGTTACATATGAGAGAATACAGTAGCCTAAATACAATTTTAAGGGGATTGGAAACATGCATGAAAACAATGTTGCTTGTATTGACTGGTTGAACTTGAGCAGGACAAACGGCTGTCCCATTCCAATGCAGACTACTCATGAAATCATATGTTCTTTGAGAGTACAGTAGTACATGAAATTGATGGCAACATCGTAGTTAGCTGGTCAACCGGTCTTTTGCCTTTTTCTCCAACGTTAGTTAGCTATAATCAATGTCAAAGATACTAACAAAAGACGCTAACAATCCAACTAGCTAAGAAAACCTTAGCCTATGCTTCCATTTATATCAGAAACAAATTCAATGTTAGTCCATCGAATCGACTAAACATGTTAGTTATTTTTAGATTATTTGCCCACTACCGCGAAGTTCATATTGACCGCGCTTTACCCTAGCAACATTGTTACCATCTATTTCCCTCTTTACAGTTCGACCTGGCCGCTGGCTAAGCTAGTTAGCTAACAACAGCAGCTGGTGCTGTATCCGCCTCCATTCTGTTGCGGTGCGTGATAAAAAAATGAATTAGCTACCTTTTGAATTCCAGCGGGTGTTATATCACCCTTTCCACGTTGTCTGTGAGGTGCAAACGCCACCGACATGGTGTTTTCATATAAAGCTAAAACATACAACTAAACAACTAACAAATCTGTAGAACTCAAAGCAGACAGTTTAGAATAGCAACATCTGATGTTATTCTGTGATGTAGTCCATGGCCGTGTTCGAGAGGATCAAATCCGCAATGTATCATGGGAAAATTGTGACTGATTGACTGATCTACAAACAACAATGAGTCATTATTTATGATCCACCGTGATTTGTAGATCAGTAAGTCGGCAGTGGCCTGCAGTCGTTTTGATGCTCTCGAACACGGCCAACTAAAGGGCTGAACGATAATGCCCTTGAGATGTAATATATCTTCATGAGATATATATATATATATATCGAAATTATAAAAACATGTAAATGCATTCTATTGTTGTTTTGTGGTGTAAAATTAAGACTTTTATAAAAACAAAACGATGTTTTCAACCCCTGTCCAAAGGTGGAATCATCCAAACTCAACCCAAAGGCCACAGGGGAATGGAAAATAATATCCCCCGGAAAGGGTCCAAACAGCGCTGAAAACGTCTGTATTAAACCCTTATTATAGTCCCGGAACCACTTATGATAACAATGAAATGCTGTTGAGTTTTTAAAGAGTAAAATAAAATGTTGCAGAGGCATCTGTGAATTTATGAAAATTTTCTTGGTGAAATGCTCAAAATTGAAGCGCATGCGCCCTGTGATTACACTCTCACTCAACACTAGCTGGCAAACATTCGCTAGCGGAGTAGCTAGCAACACTTTTTAAACATTTCAGTACATCTGTTTCGAGAAACATAATGGCAGCAAGATATGACAGGGCGATCACTGTGTTTTCTCCCGACGGTCACCTTTTTCAGGTGGAATATGCACAAGAGGCTGTGAAGAAAGGCTCCACTGCTGTAAGTTTATGAAGCTAAGCTAACGTAACATTGTGATGCTGTTGGAGAAAGTTGCTAGCTAACTCAATTTAGCTAGCTATCATCTGTTTAACGCAATATTTACTTGAATTTCAGTGAGATTACTTAGCTAGTGTCGAACTACTTAACTGTTTCATTTCCCCATTCATTCCTAATTTAGGTGGGCATCAGGGGCAAAGACATTGTTGTCCTTGGAGTTGAGAAGAAGTCTGTCGCCAAACTACAGGAGGAAAGAACAGTCCGCAAGATCTGCGCCCTAGACGAACATGTTTGCATGGCATTCGCAGGTATCTAACTAGCTAACTACATATTATTTAATTTGCATGTTATCTTGATCATCAGACGACATACCAAAGTAAGTACAGTTGAAGTCGGAAGTTTACATACACCTTAGCCAAATACATTTAAACTCAGTTTTTCACAATTCCTGACATTTAATCCTAGTAAAAATTCCCTGTCTTAGGTCAGTTAGGATCACTTCTTTATTATAAGAACGTAAAATGTCAGAATAAGAGTGATTTATTTCAGCTTTTATTTATTTCGTCACATTCCCAGTGGGTAAGAAGTTTACATACACTCAATTAGTATTTGGTAGCATTGCCTTTAAATTGTTTAACTTATGTCAAACGTTTCAGGTAGCCTTCCACAAGCGTCCCGCAATAAATTGGGTGAATTTTGGCCCATTCCTCCTGACAGAGCTGGTGTAACTGAGTCAGGATTGTAGGCCTCCTTGCTCACACGCTTTTTCAGTTCTGCCCACACATTTTCTATAGGATTGAGGTCAGGGCTTTGTGATGGCCACTCCAATACCTTGACATTGTTGTCCTTAAGCCATTTTGTCACAACTTTGGAAGTATGCTTGGTGTCATTGTCCATTTGGAAGACCCATTTGCGACAACCAAGCTTAAACTTTGACTGATGTCTTAAGATGTTGCTTCAATATATCCACGATTTTCATTCCTCATGATGCCACCTATTTGGTGAAGTGCACCAGTCTCTCCTGAAGCAAAGCACCCCCACAACATGATGCTGCCACCCCCGTGCTTCACGGTTGGGATGGTGTTCTTCGGCTTGCAAGCCTCCCCCTTTTTCCTACAGACATAATGATGGTCATTATGGCTAAACAGTTCTATTTTTGTTTCATCGGACCAGAGAACATTTCTCCAAAAAGTACAATCTTTTTCCCCATGTGCAGTTGCAAACCGTAGTCTTGCTTTTTTATGTCACTTTTGGAGCAGTGGCTTCTACCTTGCTGAGCGGCCTTTCAGGTTATAGGACTAATTTTTCTGCGGATAAATACTTTTGTACCTGTTTCCTGAAGCATCTTCACAAGGTCCTTTGCTTTTGTTCTGGGATTGATTTCCACTTTTCACATCAAAGTACGTCCATCTCTAGGAGAGGGAACGCGTCTCCTTCCTGAGCGGTATGACGGCTGCGTGGTCCCATGGTGTTTATACTTGCGTACTATTGTTTGTACAGATGAACGTGCTACCTTCAGGCATTTGGAAATTGCTCCCAAGTATGAACCAGACTTGTGAAGGTCTACAATTTTCTTTCTGAGGTTTTGGCTGATTTCTTTTGATTTTCCCATGATGTCAAGCAACGAGGCACTGAGTTTGAAGGTAGGCCTTGAAATACATCCACAGGTACACCTCCAATTGACTCAAATGATGTCAATTAGCCTATCAGAAGCTTCTAAAGCCATGACATAATTTTCTGGAATTTTCCAAGCTGTTTAAAGGCACAGTCAACTTAGTGTATGTGAACTTCTGACCCACTGGAATTGTGGTACAGTGAATGATAAGTAAAGTAATCTGTCTGTAAACAATTGTTGAAAAAATTACTTGTCATGCACAAAGTAGATGTCCTAACCAACTTGCCAAAACTATAGTTTGTTAACAAGAGATTTGTGGAGTGGTTGAAAAACGAGTTGTAATGACTCCAACCTAAGTGTATGTAAACTTCCGACTTCAACTGTAGCTAACATTGCCTAGCAAGAACAATTTGTGTAATGGCTGTTTCCAGAGGTAAAGCTTTGTCGAGGGAGTTTTTTTCTGCCATTTGTCTGGTTTCAATATTGTTTGGTTTGCTGTGGCTCATAGCCAAACCAGCTGAACGTTTCGCTGTTATTGTCTCTTATTTAACCAGTTGTCTGCCTCTGTCAGGTCTGACAGCAGATGCCCGCATTGTGATCAACAGAGCTCGGGTGGAGTGCCAGAGTCACAGGCTCACAGTGGAGGACCCAGTCACCGTTGAGTACATCACACGACACATCGCCACCCTGAAACAGGTACAATACACACCACCTCTAACTAACAACAGCCCCTAACGACTTGCTATTGCCATCCGTGACAGACACCACTCAACAATTAGACTTCACTAAAACAGGAAGTCACAGCCCTCCAATAGTCTCTCTCATATGTACACAAGCAAGAGATGGCTTGTATAAGACTTATATTTTAATGTGAGTGGAAGCAATTTGTCAGGCACCTGTAGCAGACCCACGTTTAAAAAGTCTGTTTAATAAGACTTCCCTGTGGATATTTTGTCAACGTCATAAAGACCAACCACCTGGACAACTGGCAGAGTAAGTTCAAGTTTATTCAACATTAGTGACACAGAGGGGACTTTCTGTGTTGGGTCAATGTGATGATGTTGTCCAAGAGTGACAGCATCGGCGCTTGCAACCAGGGTTGGGTAGGTTACATTCGGAATGTAATCCTTTACAGTTACTATTGTTAGGTTCTAATTCTCAGAGTAAAAACTCTACGGACACTATGAAAGCTGAACCAAGTTTAATTCTTCCCAGAGGATCAATACAGCTGCATTGGACAAAACATGTTTCCACCACCACAAGTATATATACTCCAATTTAGATGCACTCCTCCTTCTCTCCAACCCTTACATCTTTTATGGTTCAACAGGAAGACGAAGTGATAGGGTAATAAACCGTTCCTTCTCCCTTAAGGTGACCTGACCTCAACCCCCTTGATGCCTAATCCAAAGCTCTCCACCCGTATCACCTATAGCAATCATGTGACTGCCTCCCCTCTACCCAGCACATTCCAAAGCCATCTGGCTCCTACAGATAACCATTCACTTCTGATGTAAAAATCAGTCTCTATCACTCCTCAGATACTATAGTATTACTTCTGATGTATCATGTCTCCTAGTATAATAATGTTCCAACTTTAACCCAGAATCTAACAGTCCCCTGTTTTGAACATTTAACTCCATACTGTTCAACATTACATACACTGGGAAATTACTTAGAAATGGACAAACAATCATTAGTAAAACATGAACAAAAAATAAACATAATTAACATTCACAGTGAGGTTTACAAACTCAGAGACTTATGGCCTCTGTGTATGGTGTGATCATAGAACAATCTTATTTCCATTCCTCATAGAACACTGATTATAACGTGTCCCCTGGGTCTGTTGACTTGTCCCAGTTCAACGTTCTCCTTCTGGTTCCCAACAGAGTGATAGCACAAAACTTGCAAAGCAACGAGAAACACTAAACATAACAGTATTAACAATATGCAATATATGCATATATGCATGAAAACCAAAGTCTGAGACCATGACAATTCCCACTCTCTCTTCACCTGACTCTATGCCTCCAGTATACTTTTCTGCTGGATTCCACAAAAATGAAAGCCCTAAAAGCCTCCTAATGCTTTCGCCCAGTCTTCCCCTTACCGGCCACAGGTTCTGAGAGGAGTTCCCAAGCCATGTCATTTTCACTTTGTTCCCAATCTCCTCCATTGCCACCTGATAGGCACCTCACCTGATAGGCAAGTGTGTATCCCTAATCAACGCTACATCTTCTTGAGTTAACTCAGCACTGTATAGACTTTCATATCAATGCCTCCAAAATGTTGTTTAGAGTACAATTATCCCACATCTATCCTTTTATATGATGCATTAACCAATAAAGCAGCTATCCCAACTATGTTTAAAGTAGCTCCCAGACCCAACCAATCTGCATGTCTACGGTGGAATCTAGTCTCTCTCTCTCTTTAGCTCCGCTTCCTTTGTCATGGCGTCTTCAAGCTCACCCATTATGCAGCTGGACCTCACTTCCTGTGAGAACTATGCACCCACTGAGGAGAGACCTGACGATTTTTACCGCTGCAGGTGCTGTAAGGAGTACTGTGTGTAGACCAGAACATTGCTGTCCCAACATCCCTGCCTGGTGTATCTTGATGTACAGTCAATCTCCAGAATTCAGCCCGTGCCTCGGTTATCTCCTGCTCCTCATGTGCTGCGTTCACCTGAGGATATACACACTGCAACGCAAGGGTCATTTCCTGACAACTTATGGGAAGATCACTAATTTGTGGCATTTGAATAACAGCCCCCGGCACTCCCATCAGTCTCCCAGCTACCTAGCCATTTGGCATAAGTCCTCAAACTGATAACCAAACAATGCTACTAATGTAACCCCTGCTACCCCTAACATGGCCCATGACTATAGCCTCCTCCAATTACTGTCCCTACAAATCAAATCAGACTTTATTTGCGACATGCGCCGAATACAACAAGTGTAGACTTTACCGTGAAATGCTTACTTACAAGCCCTTAACCAACAGTGCAGTTTAAGAAGAAGAAAGTATTTACCAAGTAGGCTAAAATAAAAAGTAATAATACAAAGTAACACAATAAGAAAAGCAATAACAAGCCTATATACAGGGGGCACTGGTACCGAGTCAGTGTGCAGGGGTACAGGCGACTGCTGTGAGAATAACTACTGCATGTAATCTGTCAAGTGTTTTCCGGCTGTTAGAAATTGGGAACGAGATTAATGAGTTGGAAGAATATTCAACCTAACGCCATGATCTGGGTTTGTGTAATGTTCAATTTAACTCCATAATAGTCCCTATATTGTGCACAGTTAGCGGTCATCCCTCTCCTATGAGCTATTTCCTGTAACAATATACATAGTCTCTGGGAATGATACCCCTCTATCACCACAACCTTAATTTATGAGCCCCCACAGATCTCCCCCGCAGTCACATTCCATCCCACTTAACAGCCCTATATAAACATTCTGTCTCAAACACAGGCCTCCTGTACTTCACCTCCTGCTGCAGATACATTTGCATATATCATTCCATCTAACCCATAAAACACTAGTCACTACTCCTAATGCACTTCTACACAAACAAACTAAAACATTCTCAAATCAATTAGTCAACATACATCAGTTCCTCTGGAACAATGATCACTCTTATGTTCCACAAAACCTTAAAACACATTGACTTGAAAAGGAAAGAGAAGAAAAATACATTTATAGTAACTTCACACCCCCCTTGATGCGACTAAAACTGTGGAAAGAACCGTCCATCCATTACTTTCTATACCCATGTGATGCTGGTCTCTATGCCCTCTCCTTCATTTTCATCCTTGGGTGTTATCGCAAAACACAGACTATGAGCCTTGTATGCAATTAATTGTTCTGTATCTTCCAGCCATCTATATGTATTGTGATTTAACATTAAAATTCTGATGACATGGTAAAACAAAAGAAAACAAAAAAAGCCTTCATGGTTGACCCAAGCTATCATCCAGTGAGTTCTCTAACAACCTCCCTGTCGGAGGATACTTAGAGATAAGGTTTCTAGAGCCTCCCTAGGCCTAATACATTTTTGCAGTGCCCCCACCCCGCACCGTTTTAGAGCCCCTCTCTCTATCCGAATCATAACTAAAACATTTTATAAATTATCCAACCCAAATTCAGAATGACAGTCCTTAGTGCTTACTTTGAGTCTATGGCTCGAATTCAAGTCTCTCAACCCAGCACACATCATCCCTGTTAGAATGTACGTTTATTAACTGAACTTTTTTACTGCCGGTAATAGCTCTTCTCATTACAGCCCGCATGTGTTCCTGTTTTCCTGTCGCAAGTGGCCTGGTAATGAAAGAGCGATATCTCAATGCATACTTAGTCTAAATTGTTCGCAGTGTGTAGACCCCCCCCCCCCCCTCCCGGCACTTATCATTCTAGCATGTCTTCTTCAGATAGCGTTACAGTTCATCTTCCCAACGGCACATGTAACTCTTGCCTGTCACATTTGATGGCCCTTGATCATGTCCCGATTTTCAATATCCAAATAGATACATCCGTTTCTCCCACGTACACGAGTCTCTCACCTGAGCCGTTATCTCTATCCACACACGCGGTCTCAGCACTCCTGCCGCCCGTACCCAGGTTTGGCTCAGACTCAGATAGAAGTGTTAAAAGTCGCTGTCGCATTGACCGCGTTTGTCGCTCTTTCTTCAGCCGGTTAGGGAGGGTTTTGAGGTTCACACACACTGTTTGTGGTCAAATTATTCCTACCATGCATTAAGACACGATCTGATGTCACCTTCCATGATAACCTCAAGAGAGGAAAGAGCATAATAACATACTATTACTGTTGAAACCATTTTCAAAATGAGTTCATACTCATGTATTTTACTGGCGACCTCTCGGAAGAGTTACCAGATCAGGAAGTTAGCGCCCTAACCCATCGATGGGCCTAATGGAGTGTGGGATTCAATCTGGTGAAATTTGTATTGAAACAAAGACAAAAATTAAATCAGCAATACACATATCACAATCCATTTGGAGTAACTGTCATCCCTTATTGACATATTTTTCCTTCTATATGCAGACTGAACAAAATACATTTGTATATTTACCCAAGGACCAGGATCCCAGGGAACTGGTCATTTTCCCTTCGAACACATGATTCACATTGTGAATCAAAAACAAAATGTTAAATCAAAAATAAACAAATTCGAATAACCAATCAACTTAAATGTCTCTAGTATAATACTGTTCCGATTTTAACCCAGAGTCTAACACTATACTGAACAAAAATATAAATGCAACAATTTAAAATATTTTACTGAGTCACAATTAATGTAAGGAAATCAGTCAATTGAAATAAATTCATTAGGCCCTAATCTATGGATATCACATGACTGGGAATACAGATCTGTTGGTCACAGATACCTTAATAAGAAATGTGGGGGCGTTGATCAGAAAACCAGTCAGTATCTGGTGTGACCACCATTTGCCTCATGCAGCGCGACACATATCCTTCGCATAGTGTTGATCAGACTGTTGATTGTGACCTGTGAAATGTTGTCCCACTCCTCTTCAACGGCTGTGCGAAATTGCTTGATATTGGAGGGATCTGGAACACGCTGTCGTACACGCCGATCCAGAGCATCCCAAAAATGCTTAATGGGTGACAGGCCTGGTTAGTACGCAGGCCATGGAAGAAGTGGGACATTTTCAGTTTCCAGGAATTGTATACGGATCTTTGCGACATGGGGCCGTGCATTACCATGCTGAAACATGAGGTGATGGCAGCGGATTAATGGCATGACAATGGGCCTCAGGATCTCGTCATGGTATCTCTGTGCATTCAAATTGCCATCGATAAAATGTGTTCGTTGTCCGTAGCTAATGCCTGACAAAACCATAACCCCACCGCTACCATGGGGCACTCTGTTCACAAAGTTGACATCTGCACACCGCTCGCCCACACGACACCATACACGTGGTTTGCGGTTGTGAGGCCGGTTGGACGTACTGCCAAATTCTCTAAAACGACGTTGGTGGCTTATGGTAGTGAAATTATCATTAAATTCCATAGCAACAACTCTGGTGGACATCCCTACAGTCAGCATGCTAATTGCCCCCTCCCTCAACTTGAGAAATCTGTGGTGTTGTGACAAAACTGCACATTTTAGTGGCCTTTTGTCCCCAGCACGAGTTGCACCTGTGTAAAGATCATGCTGTTTCATCAGCTTCTTGATATGCCACACCTGCTAGGTAGATGGATTATCTCGGCAAAGGAGAAATGCTCACTAACAGGGATAGAAACTTGCGTTTTGCCCTGTTTGCTTCCGTTTTGGTTCTTAAACGGTTTACGTAACGAATATATTTTTATTTTATTTCACTAGGCAAGTCAGTTTAGGGGGCAGAACAACATATTTTTACCTTGTCAGCTCGGGGATTCAATCTAGCAACCTTTCAGTTACCGGCCCAAAGCTCTAACCACTAGGCTACCTGCCGCCCGTATGTTGATGCATTGGCCGGGAATATAACCTTGGTCGCAAAAACAATGATTGATAAGCAGCTTAAACTTCTTAATTTCAACCATTATTGGGTTAAAATACAATACCGGTCATAAGTTTTAGAACACCTACTCATTCAAGGGTTTTTCTGTATTGTTGCTATTTTCTACATTGTAGAATAATAGTGAAGATATAAAAACTATGAAATAATACACATGGAATCATGTAGTAACCAAAAATTGTTAAACAAAATATATTTTAAATGTAAGATTCTTCAAATAGCCACCCTTTGCCTTGATGACAGCTTTACACACTTGGCATTCTCTCAACCAGCTTCACCTGGAATGCTTTTCCAACTGTCTTGAAGGAGTGCTGAGCACTTGTTGGCTGCTTTTCCTTCACTCTGCGGTCCAACTCATCCCAAACCATCTCAATTGGGTTGAGGTCGGGTGATTATGGAGGCCAGGTCATCTGATGCAGCACTCCATCACTCTCCTTCTTCATCAAATAGCCCTTACACAGCCTGGAGGTGTGTAGGGTCATTGTCCTGTTGAAAAACAAATGATAGCCCCACTAAGCCCAAACCAGATGTGTCGCTGCAGAATGCTGTGGTAGCCAGTCGCACCATTGCGACAGTCGCACCATTGGCAGACATACAGTAACTTGGACTGTAGCCTACAAAAAGCCCATTCCTGCTCTTTTCCCACGATTGTTATAGATATATATTTTTTAAACTTTATTTACCTAGGCATGTCAGTTAAGAACAAATTCTTATTTACAATGACAGTCTACCCCGGCCGATGCTGGGCCAATTGTGCGTCGCCCTATGGGACTCCCAATCACAGCCGGTTGTGATACAGCCTGGAATTTAACCAGGGTCTGTTGTGACGCCTCTAGCACTGAGATGCAGTGCCTTAGACCGCTGCGCCACTTGGGAGCCCAACTATCCATCAAACACATTTGGTGTGTCATCATATTAGTCTCTGATTTGTGGTCAGACTCTTTCAGACATAACAAACTTAAACTTAAGCCTTTTTTCAATGCTGATTTGAATGTCATTAGGAAAATAAATGTAAAAATAAAAAAACGAATTTAAAAGTAACTCTAGGCCTCCCGGGTGGCGCAGTGGTCTAGGGCACTGCATCGCAGCGCGATAGCTGCGCCACCAGAGACTCTGGGTTCGCGCCCAGGCTCTGTCGCAGCCGGCCGCGACCGGGAGGTCCGTGGGACGACGCACAATTGGCCTAGCGTCATCCTGGTTGGGGAGGGTTTGGCCGGTAGGGATATCCTTGTCTCATCGCGCACCAGCGACTCCTGTGGCGGGCCAGGCGCAGTGCGCGCTAACTAAGGTAGCCATGTGCACGGTGTTTCCTCCGACACATTGGTGCGGCTGGCTTCCGGGTTGGAGGCGCGCTGTGTTAAGAAGCAGTGCGGCTTGGTTGGGTTGTGTTTCGGAGGACGCATGGCTTTCGACCTTCGTCTCTCCCTAGCCCGTACGGGAGTTGTAGCGATGAGACAAGATAGTAATTACTAGCAATTGGATACCACGAAAAGGGGGTAAAATTTTAATTTAAAAAAATAAAATAACTCCAAGTAATCATCTAGTTTTTCAAAAGTATATCTAATCTGATTACAATATTTTTGTTAGTTGTTTTGTAATCCGTTACTCCCCAAACCTGGATGCAAGGCTACCTTGTACCCAGTTTGGTAGAGTAAACTAGAGTCCATATGATACTTGACTGTTTGTTTATTTTCATAGAAAGCCAGCTTTTTATATTTTTCTTTAGCGTTACACTCAGAGTAATGGCCGAAGACCGTTTGGCATCTCGGCGTTGATCGTGGGTTTTGACTACGATGGGACCCCCAGGCTCTATCAGACTGACCCCTCAGGAACATACCATGCATGGAAGGTCAGGCAATCCACAAAAATACCTCACCTTTCTCCACAGATAAATATGTTTAACGCTTTTCATAGCCATGATGATTCTCTGAATTGTGTCGTTGCAAAAATGAGATTTTCTTGTCTTAATTGTGAGGTCTGTTTTTTAAATAAACGTTCGCTATTGAGCTGTATTTAAACCACACTATTGGTATTTTATTGTTTTAAAAATACTCGGTTACTGATTTGTTACCCATCTCTTTGTTCAGGCAAATGCAATTGGCCGCAGTGCTAAGACAGTGAGGGAATTCCTGGAGAAGAACTACACAGATGAAGCCATCGCCACTGACAACGAGGCGATTAAGCTGGCAATCAAAGCCTTGCTTGAGGTGAGGTCAACCACTGTCATTTTTATGCTAAACTCCAAACCGACCCCTAACGCCTACTTCCTACTCCCCTAGGCACTTCTGTAGGTCTGAGACAGTTATATTTGTGTATTCAATATGGCCAAATCCATCCATAAATCCATTGTGTACATTTGACCTTTTGAACTATGTTTTACAGGTGGTTCAGTCTGGTGGGAAGAACATTGATCTCGCTGTGATCAGAAGAAACCAGCCACTGAAGGTAACCTCACCAAAGAGTTTGGTGGTCTAGTCCCAGTATTTGCTGCTTTACACATGTCTTTGTGTATGGGTTAATTGTTTCTTTTCTTTTGTTGTTGCTCCATGTAGTTATTGGAGTCCAAAGAAATTGAGACCCTGGTGGCTGAGATCGAGAAAGAGAAAGAAGATGAGGCAGAGAAGAAAAAGCAGAAGAAATCTACTTGAAGTCGTTACTCAAACACTGGCTTTCTTTTAGCATTTGGGTAAAGGCAGCGTATTTGGTCGGTAAATATAGGAAAGTGTCAAGGTTTATAGGCCCAAATATAGCTTTCATGTCACACACTAAGGTTCGTATGTTGAATTTTCACATAAATATCCCACCGGCATTGCCATCAATGCATAGTTTATGTGGAAGTTGAGTTGTGTGGATCTCAAGTTAGGATTCAGAACTTGGAGATCTCACCTCTGCCCTCTTTTAAGAACAGTATGCTATTTTTATTCATTGAACTTATTTGAAGTGAATGTTAATAGATCGACATACTTAATAAAGTCAACTTGTTTATGTACCTTTTTGTTTTTATTAATTCATTGGGTTATAGGGAGAGTTTATTTTCTTTTGATTCATGTTATCTTTGTTGTGTGTGTTGATGCTAAAATATGTCTGTAGTGAAGTCGAGCACCCAATCGCAGATAATAAAAAAAAATACTGTAGTAAAATGGAATCAGAACAGCATTATACCAACTATGTCAACAATCAACAATGCAACAGTATATATCACCCCCATGAATGGTTCAGACCCCCCTCTTGGACCTATTTAGATATTGCGTGTGACTAACACATTTCAGTTAATTACTATAGCTTAAGCCTTGGTCCAATCAGTGTAATTTTGTACATGCCAGATCTCTGTGGCAGGACACATCATTCACCCATGTTTTGTCAATCGGGCTACTGCTGTCTGAGATGTCATGTGACTAATGGACAGACAGGGACAGATCCACAGTCCCTTCCCTGATTTCATCGTGGGGGATAATGAAGGCTTAGTTTGACATAGAGGGTCAATATGAAGAAATTACAATGTAATTTTATCTTCACTTCAGTATCCTACCCAGCAGTATACAAAAAGATCACTGTTATTCCTCACTCCGGCAGAGGCAGTAGTAGACTCAACATCCATAACGGCAATGTTTCCATTTACCAGCATTCTTTAGGAATATCACTCATACAGCGAATGAAGAGTAGCCCAGGCCCCAGACAGACTGCTTTATGATGTGCTCATCTCTCACATAGTCATTTAAAAGGTAGTGCAGTTACAGTTGAAGTCGGAAGTTTACATACACTTAGGTTGGAGTCGTTACAACTCGGTTTTCAACCACTCCAAAAAATTATTGTTGAGAAACTATAGTTTTGGCAAGTCGGTTAGGACATCTACTTTGTGCATGACACAAGTAATTTTCCCAACAATTGTTTACAGACCGATTATTTCACTTATAATTCATTGTATCACAATTCCAGTGGGTCAGAAGTTTACATACACTAAGTTGACTGTGTCTTTAAACAGCTTGGAAAATTCCAGAAAATTATGTCATGGCTTTAGAAGCTTCTGATAGGCTAATTGACATCATTTGAGTCAATTGGTGGTGTACCTATGGATGTATTTCAAGGCCTACCTTCAAACTCAGTGCCTCTTTGCTTGACATCATGGGAAAATCAAAAGAAATTAGCCAAGATCTCAGAAAAGATTTGTAGACCTCCACAAGTCTGGTTCATACTTGGGAGCAATTTCCAAACACCTGAAGGTAGCACGTTCATCTGTACAAACAATAGTACGCAAGTATAAACACCGTGGGACCACGCAGCCGTCATACCATTCAGGAAGGAGATGTGTTCTGTCTCCTAGAGATGAATGTACTTTGGTGTGAAAAGTGCAAATCAATCCCGCAACAACAGTAAAGGACCTTGTGAAGATGCTGGAGGAAACAGGTACAAAAGTATTTATTTCCACAGTAAAACAAGTCCTATATCGACATAACCTGAAAGGTCACTCAGCAAGGTAGAAGCCACTGCTCCAAAAGCGCCATTAAAAAGCCAGACTACGGTTTGCAACTGCACATGGGGACAAAGATCGTACTTTTTGGAGAAATGTCCTCTGGTCTGATGAAACAAAAATAGAACTGTTTGGCCATAATGACCATCGTTATGTTTGGAGGAAAAAGGGAGAGGCTTGCAAGCCGAAGAACACCATCCCAACCGTGACGCACGGGGGTGGCAGCATTATGTTGTGGGGGTGCTTTGCTGCAGGAGGGACTGGTGCACTTCACAAAATAGATGGCATCATGAGGTAGGAAAGTTATGTGGATATATTGAAGCAACATCTCAAGACATCAGTCAGGAAGTTAAAGCTTGGTCGCAAATGGGTCTTCCAAATGGACAATGACCCCAAGCATACTTCCAAAGTTGTGGCAAAATGGCTTAAGGACAACAAAGTCAAGGTATTGGAGTGGCCATCATAAAGCCCTGACCTCAATCCCATAGAAAATTTGTGGGCAGACCTGAAAAAGTGTGTGCGAGCAAGAGGCCTACAAACCTGACTCATTTACACCAGCTCTGTCAGCAGGAATGGGCTAAATTCACCCAACTTATTGTGGGAAGCTTGTGGAAGGCTACCCGAAACGTTTGACCCAAGTTAAACAATTTAAAGGCAATGCTACCAAATATTAATTGAGTGTATGTAAACTTCTGACCCACTGGGAATGTGATGAATGAAGTAAAAGCTGAAATATATAATTCTCTCAACTATTATTCTGACATTTCACATTCTTAAAAAAAAGTGGTGATCCTAACTGACATAAGACAGGGAATTTTTACTAGGATTAAATGTCAGGAATTGTGAAAAACTGAGTTTAAATGTATTTGGCTAAGGTGTATGTAAATTCCAACTTCAACTGTACATGTGATCTTCCTGCTATGATGTCGAAATAGTCCCAGTCTGTATTGGAACGTTGCGCCTAGAACAAGACCAACAGCACAAACGCTACAAGTAGTGAGTGGAGTTAACGGGCTATACAGCTACAAGTAGTGAGTGGAGTTAACGGGCTATACAGCTACAAGTAGTGAGTGGAGTTACTGGGCTATACAGCTACAAGTAGTGAGTGGAGTTACTGGGCTATACAGCTACAAGTAGTGAGTGTAGTTAATGGGCTATACAGCTACAAGTAGTGAGTGTAGTTAATGGGCTATACAGCTACAAGTAGTGAGTGTAGTTAATGGGCTATACAGCTACAAGTAGTGAGTGTAGTTAATGGGCTATACAGCTACAAGTAGTGAGTGTAGTTAATGGGCTATACAGCTACAAGTAGTGAGTGTAGTTAATGGGCTATACAGCTACAAGTAGTGAGTGTAGTTAATGGGCTATACAGCTACAAGTAGTGAGTGTAGTTAATGGGCTATACAGCTACAAGTAGTGAGTGTAGTTAATGGGCTATACAGCTACAAGTAGTGAGTGTAGTTAATGGGCTATACAGCTACAAGTAGTGAGTGTAGTTAATGGGCTATACAGCTACAAGTAGTGAGTGGAGTTACAAACGGTCTAAAGTAACAAGTTAAATGTCTTACCTGTGATAAATATTTTCCACCAATATAGCTAGCTAGACGTAGCCTACTTGGATCCCGGGTTGCCACATTTCCCACTCCAAATAGCCTGAATCCACAGGGCTGTTCTCGCGGCCTCTATTTCCCTACATGGGAGCATGTACATTGAACAACACAGCAGCTTTTCAGCTTTTATTTCTGTATAACAAAAAATCTACAGCTTCCCATTGTCAATGGGAAAGAATTAATGTTTGTTTTCCCCAATTTGTGGGTGTGGTTGAGGAGAATTCCTTTTTATGGCGTAAATATCGACTCGGAGTATAACACTCTGAAATTGTGGAAATTATGATAATGCCCTTTTTGTGTAAGAGCTGTTTGAAAACATGCCTGGAATTTCAGCCTGTTCAGGTGGGATGGAACTTTTAGCCCACATCATGACGTCACAATGTGATCTAATTATAATAGACAGATTACTTTTCATCTGGGCAAGGGGGTGGACTCTAGACCATCCTATCAGCCAATCAGGGCTGTGTATGTAAATATATTCACATTTGTTTCCTAACGCCCACAAGATCAAGACAGCATTTCAAGGGTCAAAGGAGACTCAGGGAAATAAATACATGTTTTTATTTTATAGTTATTTTCATTAAATAAACACACACATTGGTGTATTAGACATACAGTGATGATTTTAAAATAAAATTACAACGACTGCATGAGGGCTTTACAACAAATTAGTGATGGACCAAGGGAAGTGTCCGTATGCCTCTTCCCTCCTTTCTTGCCTCACCCCCTTCTTTTATTTCACCCTAAATTTGCTTATCAAGCAACCGCTGCTCTGAATTCTCAAAGACACAATTATGGCCGCCGGTGTAGTAGGCCTGCTTAATGGGATCCTGGCCTCAGACCCCAGTGGGAAACTTCAGTGACTTTAATCTGGAGCCCTTTGAAAAGTTGTGCTGCCGAGCGTTGCTGAGAAGCCCCGGGGGGTCCCTGTGACTCTCACCAAAGACATAATGGTGAATGGTAAAGTCCTTCATTTAGAGTCATCTCCCCCAGACAGGATTTCCTGAGTGGGTGCCATGACTGCCGTGGCAAAAGAAACTGCTATTTGTCTGCAATTTGCCTTGTTTGTGTGGGTTATAGATGTGTGAGTATGAATCCGTTAATTTCAGGAGAATCTTTTATAACCCTACTATAAATGTATAGGTTGTTCAATTATTTATCAAACTCAGTTCTTCAATGTTTTAAGTACAATGGTAGTGCATATGTGTGCTAATCAAGAATGAGCTTTCCATTTTTTTATCCGAACACCACACACATTTTGTATTTCAATCAGTTGTAGCTTGAGCTGTTGAAGCTCAGCTCTCAGTATGTCAGAAGCGCAAAATTCTTATTCTGACAGAAACAGACAACAGACAAACACTGCTTTTCTGATTCTTGTGGTAGTGGTTGAAAGTGAAAACAAATTACAAAGGAGCAACAAAATAAGCTACTTCCTTAACTTTCTCCAAGTTCACTAAGGGTAATCCCTTCAGACACAGAGGTTATCTAGATCCATCTTGTCAATAGACCGAGAACAGCTTATGTTTCTAATGCCAAAGCTGGCTGCTGCTCCTAGTTCTGTTTGAACTGCTTGTGGGAAGAGTTTCTCTTTGTTTTTCGCTGCCTGCCGTTGTTGTTGCCCATAATCAGAACGAGCTACTTTGCCTGGGGACAAAGCCCATCACTGGCTGGCTGCTGTTCGTCATTAATGCAGAAAATAATGGCTCCACCAGAGGTCATCGACGGAGGAACAAGGCCCGGGGACATGTGCTCTCAAAGCAAGAATGCACAGTGCCCAAGGCTGTAGACTGAGTGCATTACAGTATACACACACACACACACTCTCTTAATGTACCTCACAAACCAATTGTGCAAACATATTGCGTTTTTTAGACTACTGACAACACAGTAGCCTAAACAGTATGAGATGTACACACACACCTCACAAACCAATAGCATTCTTATATTGCGGACTACACTTAGAAGACATTGCAAACTAAATAAAAATGTACATCAACACACACACACACACACACACACACACACACACACACACACACACACACACACACACACACACACACACACACACACACACACACACACACACACACACACACACACACACACACATACACACACACACACACACACACACACACACACATAGAACTCAACACACATACTCTCAACACAGTGTATTTATGCGTTTGAATTAATAGACTTTAATGTTACTTGAATGCATACAAAATAGATGGAAAATGCCTGTAGTATGAGTCTGCTGCACTTTTTCCTAATAATAACAAAATCAATGTAGCTTCCTGTCATGTTGATTTCAATTCATATACAGTGCACATTGCAGACAGCGCAGGTTGGGGATCTACATTTTGTCATTCTAATGTGTTACCCCCTTGGCTGTATTTCAAAGCAGGCCCCTCTTGGGATGTTTGAAATGATCAGTGTGGAATGTCCCCAGGTCCAGATAAGATAACTGCTTCAAGGGCAAAACACACACACAGACAGAGAGACACACACACAGACACACAACCCCTGGGAGCTAAGGCTAAGGTTATATCAGTCCTCCTCTCTTACAGAGTGCTTCTGTTCCGCTGAAATCAATGGAGCCAGTACCACTCATCACCAGCCGGGTGCAGTGTTGCATAAAAGCAGTATGTTCATATCAGTTACACTTTCATCTCACTTTTGTCATTAAGGCTTACAGTATGAGTCTAGCTAACAGCTAGCTGAATATACTGGCTTCTGACATGTTTGTGTCGCTCTGTGCTTTAACATAGAGCCTCAAAGGCTCTAAGAACAATTGAATCCATAGAGAGAGAGAGAGAGAGGGGGATATATATATAGAGAGAGAGAGACAAAATATATATAGAGAGGGAGAGTTGTGTTTGCTTAAAACTGTCAGAAGAAAAAAAACAACAAGGCTAAAGTCCTGCAGCCATGGCCAAGCTGTCATAGTGTGTTGGGTCATGAAAGGCTACACTCAACACTGTCCCTTTTCTGCTTGTCACTTGTTGACAGATATATACACCATTATCCGTGAAGGCTAGCGATCTGAACCGCTAGCCTTCACTCATTCCCTACAGGGTTATGGTTATACCACCAAATAAAGGATGGACAAATTGGAAGTACGTGTGTGGTCCTAAGACATACGTGTAATCACATATGTGATCCCCTATTATAGTTCTGAAGATAATGACTAGAGTCATTTTCACATATTTCTCCCACATCATTCATTCATAGGTCTGCAAAGTATCTATCTTCGCCTCGTGAACACGCCCTCTGTCAATGTCACCACAGTTGCGAACATACACAGTGGCGTAAATGATACAACAAGCTGCATTGATAGCCTTGGCCTTTTTGTGTGTTGAATGGGTTTTGGAACACTAACAGTTCAGTGTTAACAGACTAAAGGGCTGGTTTACTGTTACCCCTCAAGAGTCAACATACAATGGTTTTGGTCTCACTGGAGAAGAATACGAGTACATCCTCTTCTAAATGAAAGATGATACTATCAGATACACAGGGAGAGAGAACTAGAGGGAGGGAGCGAGAAGGCATGGAAAACTAGAGAGAGGGGGTAAAAAATAAAGGAAGGAGAGATTGGCAAAAAGGAGCAGACAGGGCTAAGTAAACAATTCCCATGATGCCGTGGGGCAGGAAGCAGTAGCCCGGGGGTGCTTGGCCTCTCAGGGCCGTGGCAGAAGTCAGTCACACACATCACATAGAATTACACGGAATGAGGTTACAGCAAAATGTCAGCCAACGCATAAGGAGGAACCATCGACCCATAGGATAATTCGATGGCCTGAGGTGGGTGCAATCTCACATTCCCACGAATCCTCTCTTTCCACCCACACACCCTCTTTTCATTGTATTTTTAAATCAATTTTATCTCTCTCTCTCCGCTCCATTATTTAATGTTTTCAATTGTACTGTGCACTCTAGTAGCCAAGCATTCTCATGAATGTAACATGGTAAATGTGTGGCTAGTGTATTTCCATGAGAATTGACTGCAGTATCCTCTACATTCCCCATGGAAATGTTCAGGGCTATTGGTTTAAAGGCTCCCCTGACCTGACTGTTGGATGGCTTGATTCAGGACCTGCTGCTTTCTGTTCATGCTCTCCCTTTGTCTCACTCTCATATTATCTTCACCACACAAAATGCCTGTCATTCTATTACTTGTCGGACATGTTCTTTCCCTCCCAGTCATGGTGTGAGACACTTGAGGCCTTTAATAAAAATTAATTGAATTGGACAGTTGAAATAAGTACATTTTGTGTTTTTAACTGTCATGTTCTTTTTGGGAGGTCTATCATTACGGTATCATATGGAAATGTGTGTAATATTATGTTTGTCAGAGTGTGTGTGTGTGTGTTATTGTGTGTGTGTGTGTGTGTGCGTGTGCAGATAGCTGAGTGCCTCTGACAGGGAGGACAAGCCTGAAGGCAGGTCTCAGCCCTTCAGCACCAAAAATGACACATGACCCCCCCCCCCCCCCACCACACACACATGCTGTATACTGCTTAGATTACATTATATTTGTCCTCTGGACATGCACCCTCCTTGCTGGATGACATTTGGGCTTGTGCAGCACTGAGGTTACCTTTATGCACCCCGAAGTTAAACATGCCTGTCTTCAGTATGCAATCAGAAAAGAAAATGTGATGAGAAAGATTTCCAAAAGCACTTTGATCAGAGGCATCCACAGCAACTTGTTAAGCATTATGTAAATTTAGGCTGATACTGAATAAAGTTGCCAGAATGGCATGAACCCATTGTGCTGCGATGATCAAAATAAAAGAGGGCTTCATGTGCTGGAGGGCAAGAAAGTCACAGACATTAGTTATTTTTTTCGGCTTCCTCCTTTTTTTCTCACAAAGAGAGGGCTGATGGGAGGCAGAGAGGAGAGGGTAGGGAGGAAAGGAGGGAGGGAAATGAAAGATGGGGGGAAGCCTGGAAGGATCTCAATCTAAATTAGCCGAACGGAGGGAAAGAATCTGCTGAGTGAGATGTATAATTCAAATCAGGGTTATACTGCTGTGCTGTGATGAAAACATCAGCATTCATTCATTATCTGACTGAGTGAATTCTCCAATTACAACTGGGACCTTCTATAGACGATTCAAAGCCAAAGGTATAAGCCTGAACTATTGAATAGACTGTGGCAATGCCCCTAGAATGGATTTCAATGAACAATCTCACCTATGGTATCTCTTTCTCACCTTTCTCTCCCTCTCTCTGACACTCTGTGAGATGAATAGGCGTTGTCACGGAGACTCTTGTAGCCTGTCAGCTTTTAAACAAACAGTCACTGAAAGCATCACTTTCACAGGAGAGACCTGAGAGTCTGAGTCTGTGGTAAGATCATTAGCTTGCCTCACAACCCCTCAACTCACACCTGTCTATGTGGGAAGATGTATCCTGCCAATGAAGCAGAAAGATACAAATATGGCGTCACAAGTAAAATGAGCACATCTGTCTTCAGCAATGTTATCACAGGAATCTGAATGCCTTCAGTATCAGTATTACTGCCAAACAAAAATAGCTAATTGTATGATCTTGTTCATTCAGTGTCCATAATAATTTTGAACTACACTGACCGTGTCTGAATACCCGTACTTGCGTTCTAAATAGACATTTTGGGTGTGCGAAAATAGAAAATTTTATAGTATGTGACATTTAGCAATGTTGTATGTATAACAAGTGGGGAAGCAAGTACAGGGAGTGAGTGTTTTAATAAAGAAAGAAAACAAGAAACACAAAACACGCACCGACATGAAACAGAGTAAAAAACACCTGAAGAAAGAACCAATGGGAGTGACAGATATAGGGAAGATAATCAAGGAGGTGATGGAGTCCAGGTGAGTGTCATTAGGTGCTGGTGCACTTGACGATTTTTTTATATATTTTTTATTTTATTTCACCTTTATTTAACCAGGTAGGCCAGTTGAGAACAAGTTCTCATTTACAATTGCGACCTGGCCAAGGTAAAGCAAAGCAGTTCGACACATACAACAACACAGAGTTACACATGGAGTAAAACAAACATACAGTCAATAATACAGTAGAAAATAAGTCTATATACAATGTGAGCAAATGAGGTGAGATAAGGGAGATAAAGGCAAAAAAAGGCCATGGTGGCGAAGTAAATACAATATAGCAAGTAAAACACTGGAATGGTAGATTTGCAGTGGAAGAATGTGCAAAGTAGAAATAGAAATAATCGGGTGCAAAGGAGCAAAATAAATAAATAAATACAGTAGGGGAAGAGGTAGTTGTTTGGGCTAAATTATAGATGGGCTATGTACAGGTGCAGTAATCTGTGAGCTGCTCTGACAGCTGCTGCAACGATGACGATGGTGACAGGTGTGCGGGATAATCAGCAGCCTGATGACCTAGAGGCCGGAGAGGGAGTATACGTGACAGTATGCTTTAAATTCCAGGATGTCGTACTCATTCCGACTTTTCGTCTAGTGCAATTCGTCGCATGCTGTTGAGGAAGAGAATCGTCTTTCGAGACCCACGTGTGTTTGACAGCAGTTAATAATCACATAAGGTGACCTGCTGTACCAAAATTATGAATGGCTGGAATAAAAGCAATTCTGCATTTGATGATACATTGTCAGTACGGACGAGCCTAGTATGTTGATATTTGTTGCTTACTGCATTCGTTTTTACTAAACAGTGCGTTCTAAATAGTATGCAGTACGATTAGTACACAGTATCTGGTTTTAGTAGTAGATAAGACAGACTTTTTGACACGGCCCCTGTCTACTTATTCATGTCCACTTACATATATACTGAACAAAAATATAAACGCAACATGCAACAATTTCAATGATTTTACTGAGTTACAGTTCATATAAGGTAATCAGTTTGAATTTTAAAAAATTCATTAGGCCCTAATCTATGGATTACACATGACTGGGCAGGGCCGCAGCCATGGGTGGGCCTGGGAGGGCATGGGCCCACCCACTGGGGAGCCAGGCCCAGACAATCAGAAGTAGTTTTTCCCCATAAAAGGGCTTTATTACAGGCAGGAATACTCCTCAGTTTCATCAGCTGTCCGGGTGGCTGGTCTCAGACTATCCCGCAGTTGAAGAAGCTGGATGTGGAGGTCCTGGGCTGGCGTGGTTACACGTGGTCTGCAGTTGTGAGGCCAGTTGGACGTACTGGCAAATTCTCTAAAACGACATTGGAGGCGGGTTATGGTAGAGAAATGAATATTAAATTCTCTGGAAACAGCTCTGGTGGACATTCGTGCAGTCAGCATGCAAATTGCGTGCTCCCTCAAAACTTGAGACATCTGTGGCATTATATTGTGTGACAAAACTGCACTTTATTGTCCCCAGCACAAGGTGCACCGGTGTAATGATCATGCTGTTTAATCAGCTTCTTGATATGTACACCTGTCAGGTGGATGGATTATCTTGGAAAAGGAGAAATGTTTACTAACAGGGATGTAAACAAATTGATGCACAAAATGATAGAAATAAGCTTTTTGTGCGTATGGAACATTCTGGGATCTTTTATTTCAGCTCATGAAACATGGGACCAACACTTTACATTTTAGTTGTATTGTTCCACTTGATTTCAGTGATCTGACAGATTTGGATAGGATTCAAATTAGATTTTCATCGTGATGCTTTCACCTATCAAATGAGATCAGATCTGTAATCATGTTGAGCAAAGGTCCGACAGACAAAAAATATAAACTAAAAGAAAGAATAACCCCAAGATGCTCTCTCTCTCTCTCTCTCTCTCTCTCCACCAGCACAGATCTAGTCTCCCATGTCCTACGTGTGTCTCTCCACACAATGGAGAAAAGTGCGTAGCCCCTGGCGCCTCTCCCCAGCTGAGAGCCACCTCTCTCCAGAGGACACGGGCAGGCAGGAGGAGAAACTGGCAGGGCTAAGAACTGATCCTGGCAGATAAAGAAGGAGATAGGAGGAGAGGAAAGGAAGTGATAACTCAGCCAAAAGGCAACCTCCTCTGCCTTCTGTGTGTCTTCAACGGTGCTATGACTGCCCCTGGTAATAATACTACTAATGCTAGTAATAATAATGATACACACTTTGTCTTTCAAATATGCTCTGAAGTATCTTCTAACACAGCTATTCCCAAACTGGGGTACGCGTACCCCCAGGGGTACACACAATGCCGTGGGTGGTTACGCCAAAAAAAATGTGATTCACATTTTCAAACAGTCCATTTAGATTTTCCAACGAGGCTATAAATTTGGGTGTTTTTTTCTTTCCTAAGTAGCCTCGTTTCACTGCCAAAAATAAAATCAAACCATCTAGTGTTCAGCGAAATAACAACACAATGTCAAATACAGGTAGCCTAGTCAAATAATTAACATCCAACTACCTGCAGTACTACACCTGCACCTGTCGACGACACAAGTTGTTCTGCTTCCATGAGCACATCCAATGCTAGCATCAGTAATTCTACATTTGTTGCTAGCCCAGCTAGCATAGACACTGACAGTTGTGCATCTGATGCAGCCGAAGAGCTACTGCCCCCTTAACCGGGAAAGCACCGAACAACAGACAGGGACGTTGAACCATCGAAGAGGCGCGAATATGATGAGAACTACATTGATTTGGGATTCACTTATATTGGGAGTAGTGCCTTGTGCAAAAGTACTATCTCACAACTCGATGAAACCTTCACTCTTGCCCAGACATTTACAAGGCAGTTAACCCACTGTTCCTAGGCCGTCATTGAAAATAAGAATTTGTTCTTAACTGACTTGCCTAGTTAAATAAAGGTAAAATAAAATATATATATTTTTTTAGAAATGAAACATGCTAATTTGAAAAATAAGCCACGGGAGTTTTTGGAGCGAGAATTAAGACGACTTTTGAGTAGTAAGACATGTATAAAAGCAACAGATACCATTAATAAGAAGGGGCTAGAAGCGTCTTATATGGTGAGCTACCGAGTGGCTAGGACAGGCAAGCCCCATACTATTATGGAGGACTTAATTCTTCCTGCTGCCGCGGATATGGCTGGGACAATGCTGGGGGAAGAGGCCAAAAAATCTATACAGACAATGCCTTCATCAAACAACACTGTTTCACGAAGCATCAGTGACATGGCAGGAGATGTTTTGAAACAATTACTGCTTCTCATACAAGCCAATGAATTCTATGCGTTACAGCTGGATGAGTCAACAGCTCCTGGTTTAAGTCTGTTACGTTTATGGGGGATCAATTAAGGAAGACATCCTCTTCTGCAAACCACTAGAAACCAGGACAACAGGAGAGGATATTTTTTAAGTACTGGACAGCTTTGTGACATGAAATGGACTTTGGAGGTCAAGATGTGTTAGTATCTGAACTGATGGCGCAAAAGTCATGACAGGGAGACATAGTGGAGTTGTAACGCGCGTGCAAGCAGTTGCTCCCGACGCCACTTGGGTACACTGCAGCATCCACCGAGAGGCTCTTGCTACCAAGGTAATGCCTGACAGCTTGAAAGACGTTTTGGACACTACAGTGAAAATGGTTAACTTTGTTAAAGCAAGGCCCCTGAACTCTCGTGTATTTTCTGCACTATGCAATGATATGGGCAGCGACCATGTAATGCTTTTACAACATACAGAAAGAAGTGCGCTGATTATCAAGGGGCAAAGTATTGACATGTTTTTTTAAATTGAGAGACAACCTTAAAGTTTTCTTTACTGACCATAATTGTCACTTGTCTGACCGCTTGCATGATGATGAGTTTATCACACGACTGGCCTATCAGGGTGATGTATTTTCTCACCTGAATGATCTGAATCTAGGATTACAGGGACTCTCCGCAACTATATTCAATATGCGGGACAAAATTGAGGCTATGATTAAGAAGTTGGAGCTCTTCTCTGTCTGCATTAACAAGGAAAACACACAGGTCTTTCCATCATTGTATGATTTTTTTGTGTGCAAATGAACTCAAGCTTACAGACAATGTCAAATGTGATATAGCGAAGCACCTGAGTGAGCTGGGTGCGCAATTACGCAGGTCCTTTCCCAAAACGGATGACACAAACAACTGGATTCGTTATCACTTTCATGCACTGCCTCCAGTCCACTTACTGATATCTGAACAAGAAATTGCAACAAGCGGTTCTGTGAAAATGTAATCTAATCAGAAGCCACTGCCAGATTTCTGGATAGGGCTGCGCTCAGAATATCTTGCCTTGGGAAATCGCGCTGTTAAGACACTGATGCCCTTTGCAACCACATACCTATGTGAGAGTGGATTGTCGGCCATCACTAGCATGAAAACTAAATACAGCAACAGAATGTGTGTGGAAAATGATTTAAGACTGAGACTCTCTCCAATACAACCCAACATTGCAGAGTTATGAGCATCCTTTCAAGCACACCCTTCTCGTTAATCTGAGTTATTCACAATTTTTGATGAACAAATAAGGTTTTATATGTAAGATGGCTAAATAAAGAGCAACATTATTGATTATTATTATATTATTATTTGTGCCCTGGTCCTATAAGAGCTCTTTGCCATTTCCCACGAGCCGGGTTTTTACAAAAACTCACACTCATTCTTAGGTGCTAGAGGGGATACACAGCTGGAGGTTGAATGTTTGAAGGGGTACGGGACATTCAAAATGTTGGGTACCACTGTTCTAACATAATCAAAATAGGTCATCACCAATCTCCCTATTCTGTAAACCCTGAATTACGTCCACAGCCAAAGAGCCCAAAGTCTCTATACTATAGTGCAGGTTTCGGTTCGAGACGACCTAAAGCGAGTCAGAGTCAAGACCAACACCGGGGGGGGGGGGGGGGGGGGGGGCGAGGCAAAGTCAAGATTGAGACCGGGAGGGGGACAAGGGGTCCGACACTGAGTTAAGACCGAGACCAAAAAATGCAAGTCCAATTCAAGACCATGAATGTAATTTTATCAAATCACCACCACAATAAGAGTTCAAAATGTCCAGTGTTTCTGTGTACATATTTCAGAACAACATATGGATTCTTTAGACATTCAGAATAGTGAATAAATGCATGCTGAGGGAAGATAGAGCTACTCTACAAATTATTACTAACCCAAACACAGTGGGGAACAATGGGCCTTCTACGCCTTCAGAGAAGGGTTAAGGATTTATAAAATAATGATTATAATAAAATAATAATGATAATTATATTTTTCATTTTAATGATGTAATGATTTAATCTCTTCAATTTTTGTTGGAATGAAAGGATTAACACTGAAGAAAAAAATATACTATCAGGATTTTTCTTTGTTGGTCTCTGGGGTGATAAATCTAGCTAGTCAGCCATTGGCTAGGCCATCAGAAGCTAGATAAAGGCATGTGCCATTCAACTGTATTAAGTCACATTTCGACTTAATGAGTGGGTCCGTTTTTCCCAAAATGTACAGTATGGAAACGTCTGCCTTCTTGAATGCCAACAGGTCACTGCGCAGTAGTAGTTTTTCCCACGGTCTAGCTAGCTAGAATTTTTTTTTTGTTGGCTAGTTTGCAGCGGCCACAGCAGGTGTTATCAAAGAGGATGTTGTTGCTAATTTGTTAGCTTCTCCCTTTTCAAGAATAACTTTCAACAAGAACTTACGTTTCAAATGATCATAATCTGGTGAGTGTAACTGTGTTTTTTTTACAGCACGCTTGCTGTTGTTAGCCATCTCTTTGAAAATAATTTATGTGTGTGAAACATTGTCGCATTTGAAGTGGAACTGACAGCATTTTAGCAACATGAAGTCTTATTCAAATCTGTTCATGTACACACCCAGGAAGAATATGACACTTAAAAAAAATATATGACAAGAGACCATTTAGATATGGTCATTTTCACGTTTTTATCAATTCTTAGAATGTTTGGGAATTACTTAAACTAAGGCATTTGTGAAAATTCTTTAGCAATATGGAGTGGGAAAGTGGCAGTGCATTTGGACAATTAATAGACACTGCAGTAAATCAAACAGAATAAAACCATCTGTCTTGTTCAGGACCGGAGTCTACACAGACCGGTGCGCTATAGCCAATCAGAGCTACAGTAGACCTTTATACAAACAAGCCGTTTGCCACACGGGCCTGCCATCATTCACTTTGAACTGGACTGTGTGTTTATAGGCAGTTGCAAAAGCTAAATTTTAGATCATTAGAACGCATTCGCCAAAAGCCACAAAATGCACCTGAATGGATTCTTCAAATATGAAAAAAACACCACGGGAGGTAGGCTCTCCCTTACTTATGCACATCAACAAGATCAACAACTAATGCTAGCCAGAGCATGATGAGCTAAAATCTAATGAAGGAACATTAGATAAACCCTCTCTAACTTTTTCAGTTGGTTGGCTGTCCAAATAGGACTGATAAACAATGGGGAATTGTAGCCTCCTTGTCGTTCTGCAGCTTGCCTGCCAATGCATGCTTGTCCCAACCAAGCACCCAAGCTAAGTGGCTAAAGTTGGCTAGATTGCTAGCTAGCTACTTCCAGACACAAATGAAAGAACATCTCACTCTGACCATTTTACTCGCCGTAGCAGAGCTGGTTAGGCTGTTATCTAGTTCTTTACTTTACTTACTCTTTACTTTACTTTTTTGCCTACGTTTACTGACACCGGTCAACACCAGTAGGTGTTGCGCGTTTGTAAATTCATCAGTTGTTCTGCGCTCTGGCACGCTCAGACGAGAGTGCTCTGAAATCAGAGTAATTAGCCAGAGTGAATTTGCTAATGCAAGAGATATGCTAACTGTATTACTGTCCTTCAAGTTCTTGCTGGCTAACCAAATGACACCTGCATCTCTAGCTGTGTATAGCCACCGAAAAACGATATGAGGGGAAAAAGTCATTACTCACTCACTCCTCCAATGACATCCTCCTTACGTTATGACTGACTTGTGATCATTGCCCTTGCTAGTTTGATTGTATTGACATTCCCAGCCTTAGTTACATTTGTGCGTTTTTGTCCAGAATATTGAGTCATTGAAACTGAAGCAGTGCATCCTGGAGGCAGCAAACAATGTTCCAGGCCAGCTGTGATTTACAACCTGATAGCAATATTTTTTGGACTACCAAGAAATGTATTGGTGAATTAATGCCTTAGTGTACGTTATGGAATGTTAAGTAAAAACAACTATTTTTAAAACCGATTATAAAATTGGTTTTGCAGCATAAACTGGGAATTGCATATTTTTTACTGATATTATGATTGTCTGTTTCATATCTGCAAAGTAGTTAAAATGCTGTCAGTTCCACTTTAAACTTTAGGTCACCGGTTACTTTGTGTGCTAAACATCAAAGTTTTTTTTCCAATGTGAAGTAATAGTTGTACATTTTGATTGGGAAATGCTTAATGGTTTGAGTTCTTTATTTTTATTTTTACAGGGACAGTGCACATTAATCAACGTTTCAGTAAAAGTGCTGGTTTTAGCCAGCCGGCTAATATTCAACCACGGTCCCTGGGCAGCTTATTAAAAACAAATTCCTACAACAATACAGACAATCATTGAGCAGTGAGCACATGCAGAGCAACATAGGACAAGCAACACGTAGCAGCAGACAGAGCAATAGCACAAAAAGCAACATAACAAAATACATAAAAGAAATGAAGTGTTTCCACACCTCACAAGCTACATACAACATGTAAAGGGGCAATACACAGCTAGGGATTATGTTCACAAGTCTGATTGGCCTTTAGCCATGTGTTCATGTTTTTTTGTGAAGGTGTGATAGGTGGTGCAGTTGTGTGTGTCTGATAGCAGTGTGTTCTAGGCATGGGAAGCTCTCACAGAAAAAGCATTTTGACTAAAGGTGCTTTTCCTTAAAGGGAACTATACAGTCACCTCTCACGGCAGACCTTGTGGATCTGCTGCCATGTGTTTGCGTTTTCTGTTTAACAAAAGTACTAAGTGGGAGGGGGGAGGCATGCCATTTAGGATCTTGAATACAAGACATGTGTCTTGTGTTGTTGTGTATTGCACAAGATTTTTCCAACTCAAGAGCTCATACTTTCTGAGGATGTAACAGTGATGATGGCTATTGGGCTTCCTATCAAGCACTTTGAGAGCCTATTGGTAGACAGACTGACTGGGCTTTAATGTTGTACAGCAAGCTTGGGCCCAACTAGTCAAGCAGTATGTTAAGTGGTGGAATATCATAGATTTGAAGTACATTTTTGCTACCTCTGTAGTCAAACAATTTCGTATGAATCGGAAATTAGCTAACTTGAATTTGGTTATTTGTGTTACCTTTTTTTACCTGCTTGTTAAAAGAGAGGTTGGAATCAAGTAAGATTGGGACCTACTGGCTTATTATGTCCGAGTTAATGGACTGCTTATCCTATAACATAATGCTGTGTGTGACTGCTGTCTTTCTATCGGCCCTATGCAGTAGTGTAGTGGTGCCTGGATAAGTGGGCATACTCTAATTTTGCAGAAGAGTTCCCAAACTGCCCGCCCAATGAAGGAAAGGCACCCTGTGTGAAAAATCGGATGTTTTCCTATTTAAAAAAAAATGTTTTCCTATAGATTTTTGAGATGTTCTCTCTCAAAATCACCCTTTTCTTATTGACATTAAAAACAAAATGTGATGGCCTAAGTCCACAACAATACTTACACCACATCAGTCTGAGTGGGTGGGCCTCCGTCCACCCAGGCCCATGCCCCTGATGGAAACAGCGCATGACGAAAGTAGCGCGTCACAAATATCTTACTAACCAACACTTCCTACTAAGCTTTTTCAATAACTGGTTTGCATACCCATTGGTGCCTTAGTTAGCATTTGCTGGTAGATGTCATAAGTTAAAACATCTTTCCTACCCTACCTGCTACAACTGCTACTGATGTCATTCTTCTGTGAAGTTCTCCATGCCTAAACCAACTGAGAGCTGCAAACTCTTTCTGCCTGCAGATGATATTCAGCTGAAACTAGGCTGTGTGCGGCGCGCATGTGAATATATTTCACGTGCTTTGTGATTGTGTAGGCTACTTTGTGCATGATTTCTATATTATACTACATAATTGATAAGTCGTATACCTGCATTACACTGCTTCACTACGCATCAGTAGGGATTAAGAAGTGAATATAAGCAATGCCCACTGATAAAACATTGGGTATATTGCTTACCTGCATACCCTCCATTACACCTTTGTGTTTTATAAAAGGTGCACTCTCCTACATCAGTGCGCTGGTATTACAGTTGCTGTCCTTTCAGAATCACCAACCTGTCACACACTGAAGGCCTATAGGTTTGTCACTGAGCAAACATGTCTATAATATATATACAGGCTGTTAAGATATGCATTTTTCCAGAAAGGAGTGTATATATTTGGCCTGACGAAGCAGCTTTATGCACTGAGTGAATGGAAGCTGATGAGTTTTTTTTTTCTCAGCTGGTGAGTCCTCGCTGTCTGACCGAGTGAAGACCTACTACAAATGTATCTGACACCAGACAATACCGAGACACTCAATATGTAGTCTTACTACAACACTGCTTTAGTGTGTACAATCAATCAAACCACAAACGTGTGTTTGTTTAGGTTTGTACAGTATGATGGTTTGTACCAGTGAGGAGCAGGAATACTAGGCTGAGCCACCCAGTCAGGCCCCTGCTCCTCCATGCTCCCAGGGCAGCAGAGTGGAACAGCAGTTAGGGGGGAGATGGATGACCCTCAGCCCTGGTGGGTCAACCAGCCCAGCCCAGGGTAGGGTAGAGTAGGCCCCAGCTGGGGCTCCTCAGGGCCCCAGACCATGCTGTCTGTCGACCTGACATGATTGAGTAGCTACACATGCAGCTGAATGGATGGATAATGTAGGGAAGAGTAATACCTTGACATGGGGCTCAAGTAATGCAACCCTTTAAGATATATTCTCTCTTTTTAAAACATACACAGAGAAAAGTATGGTAGGCCTGTCCACGCATGCAGTTATTTAGTTATTGTTGGATTGACCTGTGCTGTATTAGTGTGTAACCTGTGTATGTGCATGCATTTGTGTGTAATGCTAGCACTAGTATTTGTCCTGCAGAAAGACCTTGTGTGGAATGGGGTCTCAGTGAGAGGAGAGTGGTTACTTTATTCTCTCTCGTGCTGCTGGGGGCTATGGCTGTATTAATGCAATGCCGGGGATCTTTGAAGTTGTGACTTTATGAGACAAAAGCTAATTTCCTTCCCTTTGTTCATTATCGGGACTGACTTCCAACTGAGCGGAGACCACACTGTGCTAATTATTCCATTCATGAGTCGACTCTAAAGTGCGTAATGGATTTCACTGGGCCTCTCACAGGTAAAGCAGTGTGGGAGAGCATAGAGAGAGAGACACGTCTCAGAGAGATTCTATGTCTGCCTTGCCCCTGACACTGACAAATAGGAATCTGCCTTATTGGATGCATCTTACTCCATTCAGGTTTGTATTCACAAAGGTAAACTGTAGCAAAACGTAACAAAGCGTTGTTTGGGTAGTTCCTCCCTTTTCTGTCAGTTTTCTTCCATTTGGTGCCTAATGAATATGCCTAGTTCCCTATCCACATTGTGTTGAGGGAACAGGAAGTACATATCACTATTTCACTAAAGGTCTTAATGAGGTTGTTTTTTATATGCATCTGTTTGCTGTTACTATATCTGGCTCCTATAAACTAGCAATGAAGAAGCTAGAAACAAACCATTTTTTAGATGTTGGAATGTGGGAGCATGTTTTTAGTTGATCTTTGCAGAAGGTTTCTGCAGAAACGAGAATCGCAGTGTGAGGTCTGGCAGCACGAGACTAAGTTTGTGTAAGTGAATGATGCAAGACAACTCTCACTGTTCTTGCAAATTATGTGATGTTCTTGCAAATATTTATTGTAACCCTTTTTTAAGATCAAACCAATTTTCTGCTCATTACGGTTCAAACTCATATGCTAAGTTCATTTTGAGTAGAGCATATAGAAATGAATGAATACAGGCCCTGAGCCAGTGGAAGTCAACCAATTTCAAGATGTGACATAATGGGATTTCCATCTTTATTATAAATAAGGCTTGGCAGAACATGTGGGAAATGGCTACAACATTCCATCTTCAAAAGAGCGTGTGTCAAAATGTCACTCATACAGTTGAAGTCAGAAGTTTACATACACCTTAGCCAAATACATTTAAACTCAGTTTTTCACAATTCCTGACATTTAATCATAGTAAAAATTCACAGTCTTAAGTCAGTTAGGATCACCACTTTATTTAGGATATTTACTACATGATTCCATATGTGTTATTTCATAGTTTTGATGTCTTCACTATTATTCGACAATTTAGAAAATAATAAAAAAATAAAGAAAAACCCTTGAATGAATAGGTCTGTTCAAACTTTTCACTGGTACTGTATGTTGAAGAAGGTGGGGTTCAAGCTGCGTCCCTGTCTCACCCCTCGACCCTGAGGAAAGAAATGTGTGTTTAAAAAATAGATATATATTAACCATATACTTGTTGTTTGTGTACATGTATTTTAAAATATTGTGTTTTTCCCCCCCAACACTGCTTTCCATCAATTTATATAGCAGACCATCATGCTTAATAGAGTCAAAAGCTTTTTTTAAATCAACAAGGCATGAGAAGACTTTGCTTTTGTTTTGTTTGTTTGTCAATTAGGGTGTACAGGGTGAATACGTGGTCAGTAGTGTGGTAATTTGGTAAAAAGCCTTTTGTTCAGGACATTGTTTTCACTGAGGAAGTGTAGGAGTCTGCTGTTAGTGATAATGCAGAGGATTTTCCAGAGGTTGCTGTTGAAGCATATCCCACGGTAGTTATTGGGGCTGAATTTATCTCAACTTGCGTCAATTGGGGCGATCAGTTCTTGGTTCCAAATATTGGGGAAGATTCCAGAGCTGAGGATGATGTTAAAGACTTTAAGTATAACCAATTGGAATTTGTGGTCTGTATATTTTATAATTTCATGTAGAATACCATCAACACCACAGGCATTTTTGGGTTGGAGGGTTTGCATTTTGTCCTGTAGTTCAATGTAATTGGAGAATCCAGTGGGTTCTGGTAGTCTTTAATAGCTGATTTTAAGATGTGTAATTGATCATGTAAATGTTTTTCTGTTCAGGCCAAAAAGGTTGGAGAAGTGGTTTATCCATCTCCATTTTGGATAGATAGCTCGTTATGTTGTTGTTTGTTTAGTGTGTTCCAATTTTCCCAGAAGTGGTTAGATTCTATGGATTCTCCAATTACATTGAGTTGGTTTCTGATGTGTTGTTCCTGCTTTTTCCTTAGTGTATAACTGTACTGTTTTAGTGTTTTACCATAGTAAAGCTGTAGGCTCAGGTTTTCTTGGTCTCTGTGTTTTTGGTTGAATAGTTTTCTCAATTTATTTCTTAGGTTTTTGCATTCTTCATCAAAACATTTGTCATTGTTGTTGATTTTCTTAGGTTGCCTGCTTCAAATGTTTTGATTTGATAGGGAAGCTGAAAGGTCAAATATACTGTTTATGCCAAGTTTACACCTTCACTATTGCAGTGAAATGTTTTGTCCAGGAAGTTGTCTAAAAGGGATAGAATTTGTTGCCTAATAGTTTTTTGGTAGGTTTCTACACTACTTTCCTTCCATCTATAGCATTTCTTAATAGTTTGCAGCTTGTTTGGCTTTGATATTTCATAATGCAGTATTGCTCTGTTCAAGTGTGGTTTTTCTGTGATCTGATAGGGGTGTCAGTGTGCTGACTATTACTCTCTGAGGGACTGGGTTGACGTCAGTGATAAAGTAATATACAGTACTACTGCTAAGTAATGAGCTGTAGGTGTACCTACTGTATGAGTCCCCTTGAAGGCTACCATTGACTTTGTACAGACCCGACGTGCGACAGAGCTGCAGGAGTTGTGACCCATTTTTTTTTTTTTTTTTGTCGTAATTGTGTCTATGGGAGCATATTGGGGAGGGAATGCTGTCACCTCCAGGTAGGTGTTGGTCCCCCTGTGTGCTGAGAGTGTCAGTTTCTTGTCCAGTTCTGGCATTTAGGTCACCACACAATTGTACATGTCCCTGGGCCTAGAAGTGGTTGATCTCCCCCTCTAGGATGGAGAAGCTGTCATCATTAAAGTATGGGGATTCTATTGGGGGGATGTAGGTAGCACATATCAGGACATTTTTCAGTGTTGAGATACATTTCTTTTTTATTTATAACCAGATATAAAATGCTCCTGTTTTCATACATTTTATAGAGTGGGTTTGGTCTGTTCTATACCATATTAACATACCCCCTGAGTCTCATCCCTGTTTCACACCTGGTAGTTAGGTGGATGACCCTACCAGCTCTCTCTCTCTCTCTCTCTCTCTACCCCTCCCTCTCTCTATTCGTCCCTCCCTTCCTGCTTTGTTTGTGCTCATTTCATTCTGTGTGCTGCAGCCTCCTGGCAGGCAGGTCAAGGTTTACCCTACCATCACAGACCATTTCCCCCATACACCGCCTGAGGGAGGAACACTGGAGGCCCAAGGCAAGGGCAAACCCAAATAGCTCACACAACATGGCCACCACCAACCACCTCCAACCATACATACAGGACGGCAATGCTGCTGGGATAATGAGAGAGGGGTGCACAGCTAGAATTGTCAATTGCTACTCTCTGTCTTCTTTCTTTCTCTCTCTCCCTTCCTCCATCAGATTTTATATTTCCAGCAGTGATTTCCTGTCACTAGTAAGGTATATTTCTATTACCAGACATATATTTATATTAACAAACACATTACAATAAAGGAGCTACTCATTTGTTCCCCTGTAGTGTAAGTGTTCATTTTGTGAGTCTGATACTAACCCTGGCTAGGAGCTAGTGCTGGATTTGCTGTAAATGGAAAAGGCCTGGGGGCTTTTCATTTTCTGGGCCCAGACGTTCCCTTCATGGTGTCGGAGCCCTTGTGTTCACAGAGTTCATGTTTCACCGCAGGGCTTTTTTTTATTTTGTTTTATCTCGTAGCTTAGACTAGCAGGGCTTCGACTCCCAGAGGACCCACTGCACAGCAACAGCAGAGATCAACAAAGTAAGTTTGTTTATGTTGGCTATGTCCGCATGTTGTCGACTTATACATTTCTCCCAGTCTCCCTCTTCCTGCCTCTCCTTGCTCAAGGGGAGCGGAGACCTCTAATTGGATCGTGTCCTAATTGAGCCTAATACTGGCGCTAACCGGAGCTAGGCCCCACGGCTAATGAAGAAAGAGAATCAAAACTAAGCACTAAAACTTTGACTTCATGTAGTGTGTGTGTGTGTGTGTGTGTGTGTGTGTGTGTGTGTGTGTGTGTACGTCCTCTTCTTACTGTAACAAGCTTTAAAATCTCAAAGAAACAGTACTGTTTACTCATGGCTTGTGAGATTATTGTCTCAGTTTCTAATCCATGTTTTAAATAGAGAGTGCCTGGGCTTGAATCCTATTCAACTGGTATGAACACATTCATTTCAGAAGATTGACTGCAAAAAAAAGAGTGAGTTATCTTCAGAGGTACAAGTCTACATTATCAACAATGATCTACGGTGTAACTTTTCATAAAAGGCAGTAGAAGAAAAAACAATGACTGGATGAAAATACTTTTTATCAACAGCTGGATTTTTAACAAATTTGTTTCCCCTTTTTTCCCATCTAACACACAAAAGGCCAATCCGATGCATAACAAATGAAACAAACAGGGCAGATGCTGCAGTTTGGTCGGCTGCAGATGCAAAAGTGAGATGGAAATGGAGCGCTGCTTTCATTGTGCTGGAGGGTCCGTAGAAGAAATGACTACTCTCTCCCCCCCCCAGCTAGGATCTGGAAAACAAGGCTGTGTTTATCTGTGAATACCGATTTTAAAGCGGAATTGTCTCATTCAGGTTGGAAATAAAGATGTGTTTCGCTGCATGCTTAAATACACTCAATGGTTCCACATCAGTAACAACGCTCTATTTGATCCCTGTGTCTTTATATCCCTGTTTATTGATTTACTTTTTTATTCCTCTCTGATCTTTGGCTATTATTCCATGTGTATCCCCATGTTTGTGGATTAGGGTCTTTCCCAAGGGCACAATGATGATTTCTGCTCTGGTGTTGAACTAACAACCTTCTGGGCACAATTCTCTTCCTGTGCTCCTACAGGCCTCCATACAGACAGCGTTGTGTAGTCAGGATGATAAGCATCCTCATTTGGGGATTGGTGACTGATATCACCACCATTGTTGTCTGTCTCCATCTTTGTGGTCTTCCTCCATCTTTGTGGTCGCCCTCCATCTTTGTGGTCGCCCTCCATCTTTGTGGTCGCCCTCCATCTTTGTGGTCGCCCTCCATCTTTGTGGTCGCCCTCCATCTTTATGGTTGCCCTCCATCTTTGTGGTAGCACTCCATCTTTATGGTTGCCCTCCATCTTTGTGGTCGTCGATCTACATCACAGTTCCAGTTCCACCTCTCAGCTCTGTAGCTACAGACCCATTAGAAGAGGAGAGGCGAGAGCGAGCCTGGTATCAGTAAGACAGAGACTCCAGATTGTTGAGAGTTGATGTCTTTCCAAGGAGTTGCCTTAGCCGCAGCCCTGCAGAGCCAAACCCATCTCTGCGCAGCGCCATGGGCCACCACCAGGGGGGTTGGATGAAGACGAGACACTCCAGGTGGGCCGGGCTGCACCCCCCCACACTACCCTCCCGGAGGCACTTTGTCATGTCTTGAGAGGGAGGAGGGCATGGAGAACCTTTCCAGAACAAACACAGCCTTCCAAAGCTCTGGCCCAAGGATAGAGCCTCAAGGCCTCATCCCGATTGGAGGTTTGGAAACACATTAAAGAAAGAAGGAAAAGAAAGAGAGTGAAAGAGAAGAACGTGCACTCGGTTTGTCTTTTACAACTCAGTTAGATAATGATGTTGAGTTTATCTAATTTATACATTTGATTGGATAGATTTATCCCGAATACAGTCCTGTATGTGTACAGTGCTTTCAGAATGTATTCATAAACCTTGACTTATTCCACATTTTGTTGTGTTACAGCCTGAATTTAAAAAAAATATTCTCACCCATCTACACACAATACTCTATAATGGAAAAGTGAAAACATGTTTTTAGAAATCTTTGCAAATTCGTGGGAAAATTAAATACATGAATATCTCATTTACATACACTACCGTTCAAAAGTTTGGGGTCACTTAGAAATGTCCTTGTTTTTTAAAGAAAATCACATTTTTTGTCCATTAAAATAACATCAAATTGATCAGAAATACAGTGTAGACATTGTTAATGTTGTAAATGACTATTGTAGCTGGAAACGGCAGATTATTAATGGAATATCTACATAGGCGTACAGAGGCCCATTATCATCAACCATCACTCCTGTGTTCCAATGGCACGTTGTGTTAGCTAATCCAAGTGTATCATTTCAAAAGGCTAATTGATCATTAGAAAACCCTTTTGCAATTAGATATCAATGTCTGCTTTTACCCTACTACCAATAGGTGCCCTTCTTTGTGAGACATTGGAAAACCTCCCTGGTCTTTATGGTTGAATCTGTGTTTGAAATTCACTGCTCGACCGAGGGACATTACATATATTTGTATGTATGGTGTACAGAGATGAGGTAGTCATTCAGAAATCATGTTAACACTATTATTGCAAAAAATAATGAGTCCATGCAACTTATTATGTGACTTGATAAGCACATTTTCACTCCTGAATTTATTCAGGCTTGCCATAACACATGGGTTGAATACTTATTGACTCATTCCCGCTTTTCATATTTAATTCATTTGTAAAAAATTCCGAAAACATAATTCCACTTTGATATGATGTGGTATTGTGTGTAGATTCATTAAATTAAACAATTTCAAAATTCAGGCGGTAACACAAGACAATGTGGAAAGGGGTGTAAATATTTTCTTAAGGCACTGTATCAAATCAAATCAAATTGTATTTGTCACATGCGCTGAATACAACCTTACAGTGAAATGCTTACTTACAAGCCCTTAACCAACCATGTGGTATAAAGAAATATATATATAAAAAAGAAATAAAAGTAACAAATAATTAAAGAGCAGCAATAAAATAACAATAGTGAGGCAATATACAGGAGGTACCGGTACAGAGTCAACGGCACCGGTTAGTCGAGGTAATTGAGGTAATATGTACATGTAGGTAGCGTTATTAAAGTGACTATGCATAGATAATAACAGAGAGTAGCAGCAGCGTAAAAGAGGGGGCATGGCAAATAGTCAGGGTAGCCATTTGATAAGATGTTCAGGAGTCTTACGGCTTGGGGGTAGAAGCTGTTTAGAAGCCTCTTGGACCTAGATTTGGCGCTTCAGTATCACTTGCCATGTGGTAGAAGAGAGAACAGTCTATGACTAGGGTGGCTGGAGTCGTTGACAATTTTTAGGGCCTTTCTCTGACACCGCCTGGTATAGAGGTCCTGGATGGCAGGAAGCTTGGCCCCAGTGGTGTACTGTGCTGTATGCACTACCGTCTGTAGTGCCTTGTGGTCGGAGGCCGAGCAGTTGCCATACCAGGCAGTGATACAACCCATCAGAATGTTCTCGATGGTGCAGCTGTAGAACCTTTTGAGGCTCTGAGGACCCATGCCAAATCTTTTCAGTCTCCTGAGGGGGAATAGGTTTTGTTGTGCCCTCTTCACTACTGTCTTGGTGTGCTTGGACCATGTTAGTTTGTTGGTGATGTGGACGCCAAGGAATTTGAAGCTCTCAACCTGCTCCACTGCATTCCCGTCAATGAGAATGAGGATGTGCTCAGTCCTCCTTTTCCTGTAGTCCACAATCATCTCTGTTGTCTTGATCACATTGAGGGAGAGGTTGTTGTCCTTGCACCACACGGTCAGGTCTCTGACCTCCTCCCTATATGCTGTCTCGTCGTTGTCGGTGATCAGGCCTACCACTGTTGTGTCATTGGCAAACTTAATGATGGTGTTGGAGTTGTGCCTGGCCGTGGAGTCATGAGTGAACAGGGAATACAGTAGGGGACTAAGCACGCACCCCTGAGATGCCCCCATGTTGAGGATCAGCGTGGCGGATGTGTTGTTACCTATCTTTACCACCTGGGGGTAGCCTGTCAGGAAGTCCAGGATCCAGTTGCAGAGGGAGGTGTTTAGTCCCAGGGTACATAGCTTAGTGATGATCTTTGAGGCCACTATGGTGTTGAACGTTGAGCTGTAGTCAATGAATAGCATTCTCATGTAGGTGTTCCTTTTGTCCAGGTGTGAAAGGGCAGTGTGATAGAGATTGCATCATCTGTGGATCTGTTGGGGTAGTACACAAATTGGAGTGGCACTAGGGTTTCTGGAATAATGGTGTTGATGTGACCCATGACCAGCCTTTCAAAGCACTTCATGGCTATGGACATGAGTGCTACGGGTCGGTAGTCATTTAGGCAGGTTACCTTAGTATTCTTGGGCACAGGGACTATGGTGGTCTGCTTGAAACATGTTGGTAATACAGACTCAGACAGGGAGAGGTTGAAAATGTCAGTGAAGTCACTTGCCAGTTGGTCAGCGCATGCTCGGAGTACACGTCCTGGTATTCCGTCTGGCCCTGCGGCCTTGTGAATGTTGACCTGTTTAAAGGTCTTACTCACATTGGCTGCGGAGAGCATGATCACACAGTCGTCCGGAACAGCTGATGCTCTCATGCATGTTTCAGTGTTACTTGCCTCGAAGCGAGCATAGAAGTAATTTAGCTCGTCTGGTAGGCTCGTGTCACTGGGCAGCTCTCGGCTGTGTTTCCCTTTGTAGTCTATACTAATTTGCAAGCCCTGACACATCCGACGAGCGTTGTAGCCGGTATAGTACGATTCGATCTTAGTCCTGTATTGATGCTTTTCCTGTTTGATGGTTCGTCGGAGTGCATAGCAGGATTTCTTATAAGCTTCCGGGTTAGAGTTCCACTCCTTAAAAGCAACAGCTCTACCCTTTAGCTCAGTGTGGATGTTGCCTGTAATCCATGGCTTCTGGTTGAGGTATGTACGTACGGTCACTGTGGGGACAACGTCATCGATGCACTTCTTGATGAAGACAGTAACTGATGTGATGTACTCCTCAATGTCATCGGAAGAATCCCGGAACATATTCCAGTCTGTGCTAGCAAAACAATCCTGTAGCTGAGCATCCGCTTTATCTGACCACTTTTTTATTGAGCAAGTCACTGGTGCTTCCTGCTTAAATTTTTGCTTGTAAGCAGGAATCAGGATGGAGGGCGAGGGAGAGCTTTGTATGCATCTCTGTATGTGGAGTAAAGGTGGTCTAGAGTTTTTTTCCCTCTGGTTGCACATTTAACATGCTGGTAGAAATGAGGTAAAACAGATTTAAGTTTCCCTGTATTAAAGCCCCCAGCCACTAGGAGCGCCGCCTATGGAGGAGAGTTTTCCTGTTTGCTTATGGCCGTATACAGCTCATTGAGTGCGGTCTTAGTGCCACCATCGGTTTGTGGTGGTAAATAGACAGCTACGAAGAATATAGATGAAAACTCTCTAGGTAGATAGTGTGTTCTACAGCTTATCATGAGATACTCTACCTCAGGGGAGCAAAACCTCGACACTTCCTTAGATATCGTGCACCAGCTGTTGTTTACAAATATACATAGACCGCTACCCCTTGACTTACCAGAGGCTGCTGTTCTATCCTGCCGATACAGTGTATAACCCGCCAGCTGTATGCTATTTATGTTGTCGTTCAGCCACGTCTCAGTAAAACTTAAGATATGACAGTTTTTAATGTCTCGTTGGTAGGATATACGTGCTTGTAGTTCGTCCACTTTATTATCCAGCGATTGTATGCCAATAGTACCGATGTTAAAAGCTGATTAGCCACTCGTCGCCGGATCCTTACAAGGCACCCTGATCTACTTCCGTAAAAACCTCTGTCTCTTTCTCCTGCGAATAATGTGGATGAGGGCATGTTCGTGTGTCTGTTCGGGTTTCATTAAAGAAAAATTATTTGTCCAATTCAAGGTGAGTAATCGCTGTTCTAATGTCCAGAAGCTCTTTTCGGTCATAAGAGACGGTAGCAGAAACATTATGTACAAAATAAGTTACAAACAATGTGAAAAAACAATCAAAATAGTACGGTTGGTTAGGAGCCCATAAAACGGCAGCCATCCCCTCCGGCGCCTTTTCTCTACCCACCAATGCATCCTAAATCGGTTTATTAATAAAGTTCGTAAAAATGTTTTATCTAATCGAGGCGCGAGGTGGGAAACATGTTGGTGTGAGTCTGTTAATGTTCATGTTATTGACTAAGCAGCCCGGCAGCTCTAGACCAGGGTGTTGACAATATTAAACACATGGTCAGTATGTCCATACCTCAGAGTGGAGTGAACAGTCAGTGTGTCCTCCACTGCAGTCTGGAGCCGCCCTGCCCTGTGAGCTGTGAATGGGGGCCTGGCCGGCTGCAGCCTGCAGCCAGGGTCCTCTGGGGCCTCTCGTCACCCACATGTCTCGGAGGTGAAAGGGTGGGTGATAATTGAGCGCTCTCTGGCACTTCTAACAAATGTATTGAAAGAGGGGAATTGAAAAACCTGTTAATGAGATTTCTTTACCCAGGCAGCGCTCCGGCTCATTATTCTTATAATTTTCTTAATTTAATGAGTTACTCAATGTTTATTTTCAAACGTGTTTCCCGCCTCACGCCTCAATTAGATTCTATTTTTTAACAAACTTTATTAATAAATCGATTTAGGATGCATTGGTGGGTTACATGGTTTTTTGAATTCAAGATCAAGATTCATTCAGTTAATTCAACTGAAAAAGGTAGACAATAGGTAGACAATAATTTAAACAATTCAATAGTCTTTTAATAATGCCCAGTGTATGCAGTCGGTGTCCTTTTGAGTGAGGAATCTCTAAAGATGACTTAATTTGTATTTTTGAAAGGTAGTTTATTTTTTTAAAGATATACTGTACATGTTTTTACTTGTTAGACTTGTTTACCTCATAACTAAGATAGCCCCTGGCTAGGCTTCGGAATGGGCCATTATGAAAATGACCGCTACTTTCCCTTCCAGCAGTCGCTACCCTTTATGGACTGTGAAAAGTTAGCCTGCCTTTCCTGGCTGTTGGGCTGCAGGGAGGGGACAGCCTCAGGCAATCGGTTTTCATTAAGGCCTCTGGCTCTTCTCCGTTCCACCACTTCCTGTGGCACTGACCTACTTTTCACCCCTGGGCCTGGCTCACAGCCTCTCTCTCTCTCTCTCTCTCTCTCTCTCTCTCTCATTCTCTTCAATTCAAAGGGCTTTATTGGCATGGGAAACATACTGTATGTTTACATTGCCAAAACAAGTGAAATAGATAAAACAAAAGTGAAATAAACAATCAAAATTAACAGTAAATATTACACTCTCTCGCTCTCTCGCTCTCGTCACTACCCCCTTCTCAAGCCTCTAGGGTGGTCATGTGACTCCTGACCTCCCCTGACCTTTCTGCCCCCCTTCCTCAGAACCCTTCCACCCCACCTCCCTCCCCTACCTCTCAGTTGGACAGGAGACCGGTCTGTAGAGTCAGGAACAACTTCAGGGTCACCTTTGCGTTCCAAAATGGCACCCACGTCCTTGGGTCACAGAGGGAAGGGTTTGCGGCTGGGCGGACAATGTGTCAGAACACTATGTCAGAAATTATCAACCCTGCGCTTATGTAGAGTCATCATCATCATAATCCAACATCGTAGATAAACTTAAGTGGAATAAACACAACATTATTCACACAGCCACCACTTTAAGGCTTGTCACAGGGACCAAATTGCCGAACGAAAACAACTACAGTTTGTACCTTTTACTGAGCTGAAGTAGATGTTCTCTCTTTCTGCTTGAATGGGCAGGATAAAACTGGGTAATACCTGTCACCTCTAGATCCCACTCCTCCCTCTCCTCCTCCACAAAACCATTTCAGCAGTCATTCCTCCCTGCTGAGCTTCATTATGACCTATAGAAACGCAGCAAACTGAAGACCACCGGCAGATATGTTGCCAGAGTGATCTAAGATCTCAACTAGGAGAGTTAATCATTGATCAAGAAAACATTACTGTGTACTTTAGGCGTTATAGACTGGCGCCTAAAGTATGTGGCCAAATATCAATAAAAATCCCCTCTGTCTTTTAATTAAAGTGCCAAGCCTTTTCACTGACGTTGATCTTGTATTTGAAAGCTTGACTATCTTTGTCTTTCAGCTATTGATGATGGTTGGACCATATTTAGACCATATTTTAAAGTGCCAAGCCTTTTCACTGACGTTGATCTTGTATTTGAAAGCTTGACTATCTTTGTCTTTCAGCTATTGATGATGGTTGGACCACAATTGTGACCATATTTAGATAAGCTTTGAGTCGTATATTTTTGGTCCAAAGACTATCCCTGTTAGATGCAACAGGAGTGTCCCAGCATCTCTGATTGGTGATTGAGATATCAGACCAGTCCTAATCGGCACAGCCCATAGTTAGACCTGCAGGCAGTGTTTCTTCCACTGGATGCAATAGATTATCCGCACACACGCGCAACACAAACACACACGCTTCCAGTTGGTATATCTCTGTGTTGCTAAGCCCCATTTTGATGCCCTAGTCTCATGGTATCCAACCCCCACTCCCTCTGTCTCTGTGTATTCCCTCAGGCTCCTCTCTGTGTGTGACAGGGCTACTGAACCAGGAAGGCATTGTTTTTCTCCACTCAGTGTTCACATACACACATACATTTAGACTCTTTCACTGATACACCAGTGCGCACAAAAGCAGCCATAATCATATGCATTCAAAACTCTGGAGGTCCAATTCCAATGCCCAAGACAAAAGTATTAGATTGATTCATAGAACTAAGGGATGAAGTAGAGTTACAGTATCATGCCTCACTTCATCACAGCAGTGAGATGTATGGCTCCTTAGTGCAAATCAATTAATATCAAAGCAGATAAAATGCTAATATTTTGATTGGGCTCTCAACAGGATGTGTAGACGTCAGTGTTTCTACATGCGTGTGTGTTTCTACATGCGTGTGTGTGTGTGCCTTCATGCATTCGTGCATGTGTGTGTGCATCTGTGTGTTTCTTGGTATGTGTGTGTGTTCCGTAGCGCAGTGCAATGCGGGGAGGAGAAAAGACAGCAGGCAGCAGGGACAGACCCGTCAGCCACTCAGATCACATTAGGTCTTTTGGGATACTTTGGAACACATCAAGCCTGATGGGAGATGCCCCCCAGGGGTGCGAGGCACGGAGGCAGGCAGGCAGGCCTAAAGATGACATACAGACGGAGGAGCAGGGAGAACGGAGGAAGAGAGGAAGGCAGATCGTACCCATACACACTCATAATGGACATGTGCAGTACACATGCTATGTAGATTCGTACACATACATAAATGTGTAGATGCGTAGAATATTTATATTTTAGTTACACACTTATAGATCAACAGCAAAACCACAATGCCACACACAATTCAGTCCCATTCAAAATACTATTTTCCCTAACCCCAACCCTAACCCAAAAACTTAACCTTAACCCTAAAACTAATCCTAGCTCCTAAACCTAATTATAACACTAACTATAACTATAACCTTCCTCCCTGCATGCTCCCCAAACCTTGTGTATACTTTCTGATTTATTAAAGAAGAGAAGAACAGTTGGACAAACATGGAAGCTATTTGGACAAACTAACATACACGTGCAAACACACACACACCGAAATTCCGCCATGGGGGCTGAATGAAAGCAAATCAAACCGAAATCCAACACGTTAAAGTCAAATTGATTAGTAGAAAAATGCAAAACCGTCTTCAACTGGCATATCCCACAGTCATAAAATGTTAATTTGCCACTTTATAGCTGAAAGCTAAATTCTGCTTATATAAACCTTTAAACACTCTGCATTTCTAAAATGTGCCGTAATTTAATGAAGTAAACACCGGCACAAAACAATAAATGCCCCAATTAAAGAACAGGCATGAAGAGAAGTGTCTATTTCCTGTTACGCCCCTGCGGTCATAATGTACCCAAGCGTGTCAGTGCATTTACTCACATGCAGGAGCATATGCATCATATGTAGCTCGTAAACATCATGCCTTCCTGTTTCACATTAGCATATGTGCCTTGTTTGCAATGTAGGTTATCTGGTGCTAGATCCAGGTTATATGTTTGTGAGAATATGGTGTGGGTGCATATGTGTGTGTGTGTGTGTGTGTGTGTGTGTGTGTGTGTGTGTGTGTGCGTGTGTGTGTGTGTGTGTGTGTGTGTGCGTGCGTGCGTGCGTGCGTGCGTGCGTGCGTGCGTGCGTGCGTGCGTGCGTGCGTGCGTGCGTGCGTGCGTGCGTGCGTGCGTGCGTGCGTGCGTGCGTGCGTGCGTGCGTGCGTGGATGTGTTTAACAAACAAAAATTTGAGGAACTGGGGACATTTTGTTGTCCCCACAATGCTATTTGTAGGGGGTTTAGGGTTAAGGTTATAGTTATAGTTAGAGGGAGGATTACAAGGAACAAAATGCAACTAATGTTGAATATTCTGTATTGGTTTTAGTGTAATTATTTTTTAAATTCTTGGTTTATTAAATTTAGTCTCCTTGAGGCTGGTATGTATGGAAATGAGGTCTGATGTATTTTTTTTTGCTGTAAATTTCAACGATCACCTCAAGACTTTTAAACAAGATTACCCAGATGGCCTTGCATGGTGTGCCTGAAGTTTTATTTTCTTCCTCTGCCTGCTTTTCCTTCTTGGCTACAGGGGGACAGAGAGGGAGGCAGGGAAGCCTCCTGGAGGCTGGAGGCTAGGCCAGGGGGAGGCAGCTGGGGCGGGGAGAAATCTGGGGGAAGGAGAAGAGGGAGGGAGATGGGAGAGAAGGAAGAGAGGGTAAGGGGGTGGAGGAGATGTGGGGGTAAACCAACATCCGTCCAATGCCAGCCAATGTCATCCCTCTACCTGGCTCTGCTGTCAAGTGTATGGAGAGGAGTGGGTGTGGTGTTTGGAGGGGAACGGGTAAGATTTGGGGGTTTAAATGTCGAGGCACAGACTACAGAGTGAAGTGGGTAAGGCATGAGCTGCAGATATGGTGTGAGGTTAGTGTCACATGGTTGGGTCACATCAGCGTGGTTGACAGTTCAAAACCAACACAGTTCCTGGGCAAATTAACAACGTTAGAGCTGAGATTGTGAATACACCCCATACCTGGTCAGTCAGGCTATCACTGTTGTTGTGTTAAGCAGTGTGAGTTTCTGTCCACTCACCACATGCTGGACATAATCATAATCTGCCACCCATGAGTGGGAATAACATGTTAATATATTAGGAACAGATAGATAGCAAATAGGGTTAAAATGTACACCTGTTCATTATTCTAACACGTGACTGCCCCCCAGGTGATACACAGTAGCAGGTGCAGAAATATGTCTTCAGTCTTGAACACATCTTTCAATGATAAGCTAACGGTAAGGTCTACAAGCCATGTCTTCCTATCTGGTGTCTTAGTCTTCACATTCTCAGTCTTCCGTAAGCAAACCACTTTATTGGTTAGGAAACTCAACATACTATAATACTCTTTGGGCGCTACTTGAAAAGGCTCAATTCCATTTCTGTTTTCAGTTCCTACTCCTCCATTTGTTTGTTTTGTTAAGGTTTCACTACTCTCCTCCATCATAATGAATCACTTTTTTCCATCTTGTTCTTATTTATTCTCATGGCTGGAGGTAGAATGCACTTTATGGTTGATGAGGGGCTGAAATGAACTGAGCCTTAGCCTCAGCCCCGGGGGATAGCGCATATCTTAGCATAAGTGATGGCCGACCGGAGGGCTGGAGCCTGGCTGAGAGTGCCCCCAGGACAGCGGCTCTGACAGATCATGTATTTATAGGTCTGTTGAAAGACCTCTATTGTGTCCCACATAGCCCCAGTGCACGTCTGTCCTCTGTATTATAATAAAGCCCCTGGCCTTACCACAATGATGGATGGGAGGCCCCCGAATGGCAAGCTTTCCCGAATCATTACAACACTACTCCTAACATGCAGGTCTGCCCATGTGGATGACAGGAAGGTAGGGGTGAGGAGTAGAGGGCTGGTGAGCAATGAAGTTCGGTTTAGACCTTTTAATCAATGGCAGGGTATAGCTCTTATTAACTCTCAACTGAGAGAGGAAATGGAGTGAGTAAATGAGTGTGAGAGAGTGAGTGAAGGTGTGCGGACAGGTTTAACTATACTTGTGGGGACCAGAAGTCCCCACAAGAATAAACAAGCAAAACAATTATTTCCCACATGGAAAAAGGCTATTTTTAGGGGGTTTAGGGTTAGGGTTAGAATCAGGGTTAAAGGTTAGGAGTTAGGGTTAGGGAAAATAGGATTTTGAATGGGAATCAATTGTGTCCCCACAAGGTTATAAAAACAAGACCGTGTGCATGCGTGAGTGTGTTTGAGAGAAAGAGAGAAAGGCTTGCTGGTGTTTTTTGCCAAAGGATATGTTTGTCATTATCTCAGTGGCTTAAAAGGCCTCGAGGCTTTTTCAATACTGGTTTGAGAGAAAAGAGAGAGGCACCTATAATATCTATAGTCAAGCTCTCTGGTGGTCGGATTTCACTACTGGGAAGAGACATCCAAAGTGAACATTCCAATCCATTATAATCCAGCAATACACCTGCAATTTAGTGTGTGTCAGAATGAGAGGTGAGTGAGTATAACATGTAGCATACATATGGGTAGATTTGAGAAACCATAAAAATTAAGACAAAAAAAACTACTCGAATATGCTCCCGCAACCTTGAATCTTCACAGCTTTTCTATGCCCTGAGCCACACACAGGCAAGAGTTGAATTTGGAGCCGTTTCCCAATCTCATGTTCCTCTTTTACATTTTGTGTGGAATAGAACCGATTCCCTCTCAGTGTACAGTGGATGCCAAGGGGCCCGCAGCGATCACAGTCCAGCCTAAAATTCCTCACTGCAAGCGCACCATAACTCAAGGCTAGACTGATAAATAAAACAATAAAGAGCTCAGCGTGTTCGTGATCAGTAGTAGTACTCCTCGGCCTCCACTTGGAGTGCTGTCACAGATACTGTATTAGTAGACGCTCAACTGGGAGACTGATGGCTCTGGGGTTGAGGTTTGGCAAGGTGGTTGTTACTAGAACACCATAAGACAAGTTATTACCGAACTGAACCAAGGCATTGGCATCCCGATGGATGTACAAAGGCTGGTCACATCAAAGGGATTTAAAATATAACAAAATACTTTAAACTTTATCTTGAAAATTAAGGGACATGTATGGGTCTCGTATTCAATATTTCAGATGTAGTGATGTCTCCTTTCAATACTATTCAATGTGTTTTTCTGTCGTTTAAGTGAGGACTAAGTGTAACGTTTGTAATTATCATCGCACCGGCTTAAAAAGCCCCCAAGATTTTTTCCTCTCCAATACAGGTTTAAGGCACCTATGAGAGAAGAAGTTAGTTAGACAAACATACAGTTTCTCATTAGTTCGATACAGTATGCCAGGGCACTCATTAGCAGCCCGTCACAGTGGCTTGTATTAACGGCTACTGTAAGCAAGGCGAGAGTCCTTACACTGACTTTTACTAGTGGTGAGTAAGCAAGGCCTAGGGTGGACCAGAGCCCTTCGAGGAGTGTCTACTAGCCACACTGCCCTTCTTTTGATGACTGGGAGTAATCACTAGAGAGAGAGAGACATGATCACAGAGAGAGGAGACACCAGTCTTGCTTCTTAGTACCATTCATCTTCTTCCTCCAACAGGCAGTGTCCTGAGAGGAGGCAATCTGCGATTCCTTTTCAACTCTGAGTGAATTCAGGAAATGAAGAGATAAGGCTGGACAGGGTATCATTACTGATGCCAATGCCCTACAGTTGCAAACTTAAAAATCACATAGGGGTGCAGAAAAAGTACCCCTGCTAGCTTAGAATAGACTTCTGAAGTGGAATTTCACAAACTGTAATTTTGCATCAGAAATTGCAGCATTCATTCAGCTTCCACCACAACACTTTTGGTAGACTTAACATGGTTTAGATACAAGTACCCTCATTGTCAATGGTTACTTATGGAGCAAAACTGAATTTGTGAAGTAAACTTGGGATGTATGGTGGTATTTATGTGATACTGGCAATTTCCCTAAATACTACAATTGCAATTTATTAAACAAACCTGCAAAATACTAACAAGAGTTGAAAGCCTGTGAGCAGCATGCGTTGCACAATAGGAGCAAGTCACAGAATTGCCTCTAACCTATAACAGTCAGTCAGAAGAGAATCTGGACCAACAGGGCTAGAAAAGAGAATTAAATGGAGATTTTTCCAAGAGGGATGAAGTACGACAGCACCGTGCGACAGCACTCTGTGTGGGATTTCACTTTGTGTTGTGGTCCTGGAGGGATATGTGGAAACACAACTGACAGGACTTGTGTGAAGCAGTCGGCTCTAGTCAATATAACCAAGTAAAAAATGCACAATAGAACCAATCTACTCGAAACACATTCTTGGAGGTGCTGCTTCAGAGTCTGACGCAAAGCAAAGTTTCACCTTTCTAACTCTTACAATACCATGACGGATGTAAAACGTGGTCTGTCCATGTGCCTATAGCCAGCACCAAGTACACAGAAAATGACACAGTAGTGAAAGGGAGAGATGGCAGAGGAGGACCGAGAGAAAGCATTGGAGAATGGAAGGGTGAAATTGACTTAATACTGTATATCTACAACTAAACGTTCCGTGTAAAATGTATGTAATACAAAGCGAAAATAGATTTTTGTTCACCTGCTGGTGTTGAACATACATTAAAGATTGCACACAACAAGAACCAACACCAGCATATTGCATGATATGATGTGCAGTGATAACCAGCAACTCCCCAGCACCAGCAACTCCCCAGCACCAGCAACTCCCCAGCACCAGCAACTCCCCAGCACCAGAACAAGAACAGTCAATGGTCAGTCATCGGTGCAACTTTGGTTGAAGATTTATTTCACATTTTAGTGCTACATTCCTCTTTACTCAAATCTAGGGAGCGTAGGTAGATCGCGTTAGAAATAGTTTATGATAAACTTCATATCATTAATATATCCTAAGAGTAATTCTTAAATGTGGGTCTTATAATAATAGCCTCACCTATTCAGTCATTAATGAGGCAACATTATTCAGTTTAAAAAGGTGACCATTTCAACATAAAAAAAAACACATACAATGGCAAATCTCATTAACAGTATGTCACAAGGGGATCTTGTGACCCTCTAAATTAAATCACCTCTGTTCTCTAGTCTTAGTCCCCTAACAAAGAGGCAATTCCGTGCCATTTCTTAGAATTGACTTAATCATTTTCATGTAGTGAGTATAAAATGGTCTATGACATAAAATCTTGATAATACTGTGAACTATATTTCATAGCATTAAATCCAATAAGCTAACTTCGATAAAAAACACTTAATTTGCATGTATCACAATACTTAACATCCTGTGTGAATAAGAGTGTGGAGAAGAATGGATCATATTCAGTTCAAAATAATGGTGTTTATGTGAACTGAGATCCTGCAACATATTACAGTGAGCTTTTTACAGTTTGGCAGAAAAATGTGACTTTATGGAGGCGGGTAAATGAAAAACGACATATCTCTGGTGAGAGGCCTTGCACTACATGTGCAGCCAAACCATTAACATTTTGTGTGGTCTTGATCATATCTAACCGTAGGTTCAAAGTTTTAAAACAAACTTTACTTGGGGACCCTGCGAAAATATGATCTCTCTCATTGGGGGGGGGGGGGGGGGGGGGGGCTTGAACATTCACAAATGTCCTTGAGATAGAAACTCATCAAATGTTATGCATCTCTTACGGCAACAACAACATCTCCCGTCGCACCTTATTTTCTCTCTCTCTCAGTGGTTCTTCTCAAGTTGTAAAAAACGTACCGACAAAGAAACAAAAAGATTACGCGCTGCACGGTGCCATACTTGCGAACATTAGAATATTTTTAAGTTTACATTTTTCCCCTCGGGCTCAAAATGCGCATCAGCAAATTCAAATCGTTGACATAGTTGCACGTGATCAAACACTATATGTTACCTGTTCCCATCAGATAACCTAGCTAGTAGCCTATCATGTAATATTGCCACCCCACACTTGACAGACCAAGAGGAACAAAAGTAAACCTCGGAGTTTTAAAAATATCCCTCTGGTGTCCAAGTTGACATATTTGAAGTATTTACCTTTATTTAACTAGACAAGTCAGTTAAGAACAAATGTTTTATTTACAATGACGGCCTACCCCGGACGATGCTGGGCCAAATGTGCGCCGCCCTATGGAACTCCCAATCACGGCCGGATGTGATGCAGCCTGGATTCAAACCGGATTCAAACCGCAGTGACGCCTCTTGTACTGAGATGCAGTGTCTTAGACCACTGCGCCACTCGGGAGCCCCCTTGGTGCCATTGGTTGGTGGATAGTAAGCTCTTTGATAGGCTGATGCAGAATTTGTTATAAGAAACAATCCCTGCCAGCCGGGCTAGGTTAGCATAGGTCAGGTTCTCTGA